>NC_043975.1:44866736-44930439 GCF_902148855.1 Sphaeramia orbicularis
AAGAAAAAAATATAGTATAATAACCTAAAATAAGACTCCAAATTTAAATCAAATTTTATTGTAAAAGTTGGTATTGGATCGGTATCAGCAAACCTAATCCTAAAAAAAATCGGATTGGAAGGAAAAAAAATCCAGATCAGGACATCACTAGTGTTTTGTGTAAAACACTGTACTATAAAACAGTAAATTGAACATACCTGCAGCAGAGCATGAGGTGCGAGCTCTACCACCACTGCATTGTCGGTACCAGACGGAGTCCCTCTTGGAACAGCACTGGGCTCACCAGGTTATTGACATGGTAGTCAGCTGAGCTGTACTGAGCCAAAGGAGAGTCCCACTCAGACTGAGGGATGCTGGTGCTCACCCAGCGGGATGAACGCTGCCGTGGCTCCTTGATCACCTAAACACCAACAAATGTATGTACATGAGCTCATCTTATTTTACAGTTCTGATCATGGGTTTGTCTGGTGTCTAGTGATAGTGATTGGTTCCAGGACATTGTCACCAAAGACGCATCATACCTTCTTCAAAGCTGCCAAAGAGTCGGAGCAATGGAAGCCATGTAATAGGAATGGAAGGCAACACCAGCGCTGCGTACTTCTTTGGCAAAAACTCCTTGTTGTTTCAGCTCAGACACAAATTTAGTGATTGCCTCCTGGTGAAACACACACAAATACACCACATGTATCAGCACATTTTCCTGCTGCATCATCGACCATGCATTCAAAAGTCATAGATGTACTTTAATATTACACGACACTAAAAACTGGTATTTCATAAAGCACAAAAACATTCTGATGGCATCTTCTGTGCTTTAATAGTGTAAATGTAAATGTACTCATACAACTGCTATCAAATATGCACATGGTAGCAACAATCAATTCAACATATGAGCAAAAGGAAATGAAGGCCCTATTGACAGAGACAACTACAGCCTATCAGACTGTACTGTAGTATACTGTACCACACTGTAGTATACTGTACTGTAGTGTAGTATACTGTAGTATACTGTACTGCACTGTAGTATACTGTAGTATACTGTACCACACTGTAGTATACTGTGGTATACTGTACTGCACTGTAGTGTACTGTACTGTAGTGTAGTATACTGTAGTATACTGTGGTATACTGTACTGCACTGTAGTATACTGTAGTATACTGTACTGTACTGTAGTATACTGTAGTATACTGTACTGCACTGTAGTGTACTGTACTGTAGTGTAGTATACTGTAGTATTCTGTGGTATACTGTACTGTACTGTAGTATACTGTAGTATACTGTACTGTACTGTAGTATACTGTACTGTACTATACTGTGGTATACTGTACTGTACTGTAGTATACTGTAATATACTGTACTGTAGTATACTGTACTGGACTGTAGTATACTGTAGTATACTGTAGTACACTGTACTGTAGTGATGATACCACCACTGGTACTGGCTGATATGAAGGCCTTATTATAACCATAATTAACTCATAGTTACTTTTCTACCCAATGCAATTTCTGCTAACAGGGCAACATACGCCACTACTGCGACTCCAGAAAATATAACAAAGAGCTGCATCACTGGACCACAATCATTCAACTCCATGGGGCCTCAATGTTACAGCTGTCAGCTGAACGTTACTGGGTAAACAAGTGTCAGAGGACTGGTGAAAGTCACTACAGACATGGATCAGTGTGGGGAAGTTACAGAACTGTGAACAGAACAAAAACCTCAAACAGAAGCATTTGTGTATTGATCAAATTTAAATAAATGTTTTACACGCATCTGCATATATATACAGATATACACAGTTCTCACTAAATTAGAATATTGTAGAAAATATTTTTGTCAGTTATTTCAGAATGTTAGACTTTTTTTTTAATCTGGTTAATTTGATCACAATTTCTCCCCTATTCTATTCCTAAAAATATTCCATATTCAGTTAGTTTTATCCAGAGACGTCTACTGTGAAAACAGTGACTGTTCACTGAAAGGTGTTGATGTGGTACTGCAGTAAATTCTGACACTTTTCTAAAAAAATGGCCTATTATCACAATCTCATACAATTTCAAAATTATGCCCAAACATGACAGGTTTTATCTCAGCAAACCAATTCCGGTAGACACATGTATCAGGACCAGTGTTATAAAAAAAAGTGTTAATTTTAAATCTGTGCTCAAAGGAAGTCTGACATTGTGCTTTATACATCATTTTGACTATTTTTTTTCCATTTCCAGGTGTTACACTGTAAACACAGCATGTTATATTAAACTTCTTTGAACAACACATGATCGGATGACAAGTGTCTACCTGCCTGGAAGGAAAACACAACTATTACTGGTTTCAGCTTCATTTAACAGACAATTTTAACTGAGTACTAGTTGTAGGATGACCACAAATATAGGCCCAAACATTTACTGACCCAGTCTTATCTGAGTGATTAAAAAGTCAGATCCTGTTTTTGAATCAAATGAATAAACGAAGCTGTAATCTGATAAACAAAACTAGTGTTGACCTGAGGTCCAGAGATGGTGACGGTGTCCTCAGCATTGTGACAGGCTGGGACCACTCCTTCAGGACACTGTTCCATGCATTCTTTCCATGTCAAACCTGGAAAACAGAAAACAACCATGAGACAACAGACCAGACAGGTACATGAATAAATACTACCTAGAACCCACATGGTCCATCCCAGACCATTATGCTACCATGCACATGAAGACACTGAAACAAGTGTAACCCACTCACAGTTTTAAACACACGTGACATAAGCAAAGAGCAGGAATCTGCATAATCTGAGGATAAAAACATAAACAAAAATTGGACCAATGGCCCTGTAGCTTACCGGCCAAATTCAAAGCTTTGGGAAATGTATCCAGATGCCATTTATTATTACCCAGCTATGTGTATTTATTATATTACAGAAATAGCCCATGTTTTGGTCATATTCCAATCAGATCTGTAAAAAATTCAAATTCCAACTTGATATCATTGATACTGGATCGATCCACTTCCTATCTCTTATAATGGGAAAATTTTTCAAAGTCGCACCAAATCCAGAATCTGATCCAGATCAAAATAATTTCAATACCTTGTGTTGACATCATCATACAGAAGCTGTATACCAAGTTTGAAGTCAATCAGAACTGGAGTTTCGGAGAAGAAGACGATTGAAATTTTTTCCCCATAAGAGCCCATGTTAAATTTTTCTGTAAGTTCCCAGATCCAGAAGAAGATCCTGATCAGAATGTGGCCATTATGTTTTGGTCATCTCCCCATCAGGGCTGGACTGTAGAAATTTCAACTCGATATCATTTATATTTACTGAGTTATTGCATCGATCCACTTCCTATCTCTTATAATGGGGAAATTTTTCAAAGTCACACCAAATCCAGAATCAGATCTGGATCCAAATAATTTCACTAACTTTTGTTGACATCATCATAAGAAGCTGTATACCAAGTTTGAGCCAATCAGAATTGTAGTTTCGGAGAAGAAGACGATTGAAAGTTTTGTAACGGACGACAGACGACAATGACAATAGTTCCTGTCGGTCGGTAAGCTAAAAAAAAATAAATAAAAATAATGTAAGGATCAAAATTAAAAACAAAAATGGGGGGCCAAAGCCAGCTTCAGGTTTTCTGGCAAACCTCATACTACTGACTCAACAGCTTAGGTATTATGTTACTGTAGGACGTACGACACCGAAACTGTTCAAGATTAAACCCATTAGCAGCGACCAAAACAAAGGTGTTCAGTTACCTAAAATAAACATACCACTGTCAGATGAAGCTGGTTTTCATTGACATCAGTCCAGTCTACTATCTAGAGTTTATGGCATACATTGAATGACCACTTTACAGGGGGAAGGACGGTTGGCACTTTGGTTAGCACCTTGGCTAGCACCACGTTACATATCGAACCACAAGAACACTATTCACCCTACACACTTTCAGAGGAAAATGAGCCACACTTTGTCTATTTAAGGGAAATTACTGCTGGCCTTCCAACACAAAGGGGACAGGCTGCCGGATGGACGATCTGAGGACAAGAGAAAGTCCTCAGACGCCAGGAGATCAAGGCAGTGATGGTAAACATGGATACTCGAGAGAAGAGGTCACAAAAACTACCGCTTCCTTCCATCATCCTCAGCAGTTTACTTCAATTCAGCGGCTTTTATTGTGAACATCAAATGCAGGTTAAGTGATAAAATCAAAGCTGTTTCTTACCAACTGCAGCCATGCCTCCAGGAGGAAGGTTGGCTTCCTTGATGCATCGTCCTCTCCAATAGGCGGCCAGGATGGCTTCACTGTGACTTAAGGAGCCATCAGCATAACCGCAGGCCAGTTCTCCCACTGAATGTCCCACAATTCCATCAGGCTGTAGACCCATTTTACTGAGCAGGTCTATCTGAGCAATCTACAAAGAGATGAGGAACACAAGACATATTGTTCTATTCTCATTATTAGGGTTATTTTACAATATATTGCAAATTACTGGTTGGAATTCAAACAGTTCAATAAAATACCCTTCGAGGTAGACCCACTGACAGAACACACGCCTCACAACAGACCGTCTTATAATTGCTTAATTCTTTCAGAAAATAATGTTATTGTAAGTGGACTGCAGCTTCAGTAGTAGCAGAGGGAAACACTTCAGTTCACAGAGACCATGGAGCAGGGTGTCAAACTCATTTTCTTTCAGGGGCCACACTTAGTCAAATTTGATCTGAAGCAGGCCGAACCAGTGAAATACTAACATAATATATATAAATAATGTCAACTCCATACTTTCTTCTATGTTTTAGAGCAAAAAAAGTACAATTATGTGATGAAAATGTTTACATCTACCAACTATCCTTTAAAACAATGTGAATAACATGAACAAACTGAAATTTCTTAAGAAAACTACGTGCAATTTTAACAATATTATGTCTGGGTCATCCATGGCAATTCAACCAGTGGTCCCCACATGACCCCCTCAAAAAATTATGAAAAAATTCACACTTGTTTACCTACCAGATAAACAAACACATCCAAATTTTTTATGTCATATCTGTAATAGTTCAGGAGATACAGCCCTTTGAAAATTAATGTTTTTTTTTTTTTATTTTGCAAATTTGCTTTTTGGCCAACTTTGAGGAGCTATATCTCCTTAGGTATTCAAGCCACACTGCTGAAACTTACTGTCTGGGGTGAAATCCCCCTGAAAAGACCATATTTTGCATCAAAATAATTGTAGGTGCCTTCATGTTTGGTCCATGAGGCCTTGAAATCAGGCGAAAAGGCTCATTCTTCCAAATGTCCTCTCTCTTCAGGCTTGCACTGTGCCAGAATGGATGAATGTAGAGACCTAATTTTTTTTGCATGGATTCTTATGGTCAAGATGCAACAATACTGGAAAAAGACTATATTTCAATGAAAAGTGTTGCTGTGAGCCAGTGAATAAAATGGGCTGATTTCAATTTTTCACAAAAATACTCTTGATTTGAGCACCCAAATTACCATGTGGCCAGTTAACGAAAATTTTAAAATTTTAACCATGTCTTCATATATGTTTCAAGATGTTACGCACAAAATTTTAGCTTTGGGACAGAACTGGTTCTATTTTTAATATTTTTTTTACTGCATGACTATACTTTCTTCAAATTGTATACAAACGTGGGTGTAAATGATATTTTTAACAGTAGAATGGTACTGATTATTGCACAAGTTATGATAATACTTGAGATATTTGAACTGGGGTGTGGAACTGCAGGATGGTTCAGATAGAATAATTAGATTTCCCAGAACTGGCTCAGGTTGATGCCTGTAGTAGAGACTTCTCAGAAATTGGATGGAGCTGGTCAGTTGACCCAATTTCACCAGGGTCAATGACATAAATGTAGCTAAGATTTCCCAGAATTTTTATGATGCTGACCAGCCTAATCTTTCTGTGACATTCATCCTTTAAGATCAATCCAACAACACATTTTTCCTCCACGATGAATAAATTTGTTCAGGATTATGAATAGAATTCCCAAAATTAGGCTTAATGTGCATTGATCTCATCATGACTAAGTTTGAAAACAATGTCATAAAAGTCTTAAAAGACAGAAGTGATAAAAGACAAATGAGACATAAATGATGTGAGATGAAAGACAAAAACAACATAAAAGAACGAATAAAACAAAAGTAACATGAAAGATGAAATGTGACAAAACAAAAACTCTACCTGTATGGCAGCGAGGCCGACAAAGGCGTGGACAGTGTCTTCAAATGTGGCGTCATTGGCTTCCATGAGCAGCTGAGACACGACCAGGCCGGTGCCCTTTAACGCCTTATCTGAGCGCAGGACAGACTCCTTGAAGTCCGGCAGCAGCATCAGGCTCCGCCCCATACCGGCCCACTGGGTCCCCATACCTGGAAACAGCAGCAAGGCACACAGCGTTACGCAAGTTACTGTGAAATATGTACACACACACACGCACGCACACACACACACACACACACCAAGGTTCTAATAGTTTTGGATTTTTCATTATAGTTTAGTTTTATTTAGTTCTGACTGTTTTTTGCTCTAATTCAGTTAGTTTGAATTCGTTTTTAGAACAGGTTTGCTAGTTTTTATTTGTTCTCATTTTTTTCTAAATGCTTAGTTTCAGTTTAGTTTTAGCATTAATTTTAGTTTTGTCGTATCTTTCTCTTCTTCTCCGTCGTATTCAAATAAATCCCAGACAGGACTCTGCTGCTTTCTCCCAACATTAGTCTCCATGTTTCCGGGTAGAGTGGGGACCAGAAGACGACTGGAAACCACAAGTGACCATAAGTGATGGACCGTCAAGTGTCGTATGGTGCCGCTAGCTAAAATTGCTAGAGCGAAATAAATCGCTTTCGTATCAATCCAACATTGACAAAGAAGAAAATTAAGGGAATTTTATCCCAAATTTGTATCCGTTTTAGTTAGTTTTATAAACACACAGTACAGTTGCAGTTAGTTATCGTTTTTTATTTATTATTTTATATAGTTTTCATTTATTTCACTTAACGAAAATGTTTTTACAATTCTAGTTTTCATCATTTCGTTAGTTTTCGTTAACGATAATGACCTTGGCCTGCACGCACGCATGCACACACACACACACCAAGGTTATAATAGTTTTGGATTTTTCATTATAGTTTAGTTTTATTTAGTTTTGACTTTTTTTTCTCTAATTCAGTTAGTTTGAATTCGTTTTTAGAGCAGGTTTGCTAGTTTTTTATTAGTTTTCGTTTTTTTCTAATTGCTTTTAGTATTAATTTTAGTTTTGTTGTATCTTTTATCTTCTACAATTCTAGTTTTCATCATTTCGTTAGTTTTTGTTAACGATAACAACCTTGACACACACACACACACACACACATACACACACACACGCATACATACACATAGACACGCGTACACACACACACACGTATATGTCCATGGACTCCTACCTGAACAGATGAACCACAGTGGTCTGGAACTGTTCTGCACCTGCTGCACTTCCATGACGTCACTCTGCGCTCCAACCACAGCGTACCCTCTGAAGGGCATACTGGAGGGGGGGGCAGCAGACACATCATTCAGCAAAGACAAGAAGCTGTGGTCTTCTATGTGTTCCTTTGCCTTCTGGAGAATGGTTTGAACTGCAGAGTCTGTGCGTCCGCAGGCCTGAAGCATTCTGGGAAGCTTGTCAGTCACGTCCGCTGGTTTCTTATCGCTCCTCTTACTCGGACGAAGGATCACATGAACATTGGAACCTCCAAATCCAAAGGAGTTTATGCCTACGATACCGCCTCGGACAGGAATAGGCCTGTCGACTACTTGAACTCGACCGTCGGTCAGTGCTGGGATGTCGGGGTTCGGGCTGTTGAAGTGCAGGTTGGGTGCCCACACTCCTTTCTCCATAGACAGCAACACTGCATGAAACGGAAATAAGCAGAACTATGAGAGGAAGGCAGCCACAGCAGTACTTTTTAGTCAGTAACAGACCATACTTTCCGGACTATAAGCCGCTACTTTTTTCTCACTCATTGAACCCTGCGGCTTATCCAACGATGCAGCTCAAGTATAGATTTTTACGGGCTAGCGGCCTCCAGGGGGTGCTCTAGCAGGAAGCGCAAAAGCGAGACAGACAGGTGGAAGAGGTGATGAAGAGGAGAAGTTTGAAGCTGAACTTTGAGCAATCATTTTGTGCAAACCCTCATCACGGAAAACACACGAAGAAATGAATATGATGCAACTTTGAAGTTCAAACCATGTGTCTGTCCAAGAAGGAAATAGAGCTGCAGCACAAAAGAGAGAAGAGAGATGGAGAAGGTGTGTGACGGAGCCTTTCTGAGGATGTTCAGCTGAAGAAGACGACTGCAGTGGTTTCAATGACAGAAGGAAGATGAAGATACAGATCAATGACTTTTCTGGGTTTTTGAACCAGCCGGGTTCCTGCCGTTTTACTGCTGTGTTCCAGGTACTGTTTGGAAAAAAGCAGTGAAGGGATGGAAATAATATTTAAATAATCTGTCTGTTTACCATCTGTCTGTAAATATCTCATGTTACAATGTGGACACCTGCGGCTTACGTTCAGGTGCGGCTTATATATGCACAAATATTTTTTCTTTTAAAATTTGGTGGGTGCAGCTTATATTCAGGGTGGCTTATACTCAGGTGCGGCTTATACTCAGGTGTGGCTTATACTCAGGTGCGGCTTATATTCAGGTGTGGCTTATACTCAGGTGTAGTTTATGCTCAGGTGTGGCTTATATTCAGGTGCTGCTTATACTCAGGTGTGGCTTATACTTAGGTGCGGCTTACACCCAGGTGCAGCTTATATTCAGGTGCACTCTGTAGCCCGGAAAGTACAGTAAGTCTTTTTAGTTTTCAGCTGAAGTAACATTATGACTTGGCTGTGAAATTACCCATCATGTCAAAATCCAAAATCTGTGTTTGAAACAGAACATCTGGCAACAAGTACATTCTTGATTATTTAGCCAAAAATGTGATTAACATAAGAGTTGGAGCAGAGGAATGATGTCATTATACCCAGCAGTTTAACATCCAACCTGGTCAGGTTCTAAAACACATATAAGTGTACGTAGGTGCACATCCTACCACCGCTGATGTTCTCCCATCAGGCCGTTGACTTCATTCAGACACATCCTCATACATGTATGGTGAAAATGTCACACCTGCATTACATTTATTGTTCTCTACTATGTAGTGTATGGACCTTTGTTGTGGTTTCTAGTAATTATACTAACACCAGCTGATCTACTTTTGTCAGTTCTAGTTCAGTTATCTGTGCATCAACTGCATCCATGTGTCTCCCCCTACTTCCCCCTTCTCCCCCTCTCCTCCAGTCTCTCTCTAGCTCTATCACTCTCTCTTTTCTCCTCCTTTACTCTCTATCTCTAACCCCAACTGGTCCTGTCAGTCGTCCATCCTCCAGGAGTCTGGGTCTGCTCCAGGTTTCTGCTGTTAAAGGGAACTTTTTCCTCACCTCTCTCTCACTCACTAGTGTTTGCTCCTGGAGGATTCTGTTGGTTTCTGTAAATCGGCTTAGAGTCTGGTTTGGACCAACTCTATATGTAAAGTGTCATGAGATAACTTTTGTTATGATTTGACGCTATATAAATAAAATTTGATTTGATGATTCGATTAGTGTAGGTTGTGTCAGACTTATAAAAACAAAAACATGTTCCTAAAGTAGAGGAACAATTAGAAGACATAAGATCTCACCTTCGCCAGAGCAGCCAAACCAGAGGCTGGTTCTGGATGACCCATGTTGGATTTGGTGGAACCAATAAGCAAAGGCTCTCGCTTTGATTGACAGAACACACCGACAATGCCGTTCACTTCCTGTGGATCGCCAACCTACGAATAAACACAAGTTTGGACGAAGGTGAGTGGACCGTGGTTCAGAAAGTGACACCAATGTACCTCTGACAAGTATGAACCCCGCTGCATTATTTCCCATGTTATTGGCTTTACAAATGGAATTACGGTGAAAATAATTTGACTGTTTTATCCTTCATCACATACAAGATATTTAGTCATTCTGATGAAAGAGTTCTTTCATTAAGGAAAAAAAATGTGGTTTTTGAGGTCACACTGACTTTGACTTTTGGACATTAAATTCTAAGTGAATGGAATGACCACAGAGGCAGACAAACCAAACAGCTACCCCAGCCCAGGCTACTGTGGAAGCACGGGGACAAAAAACAAGACCAATATTTAACGTTGTAATGACCCCCTGCCCCACCCCGCCCCTGTACCCCTGTTGCCCCTTGCTCCCCCCAGCATCACTATGCCCCACCTCATCTGTGGTAGCGTCCTCATCTGCCCCTGTGACCCTGCACTGACCCTGAAACACCTGAAAAATGGAGGTCAACCTTTCCGTCCAAACAAAGGTTTAGATCAGGGGGGTCAAACTCGTTTTCTTTCTGGGGGGGGCACATTCAGCCCAATTTTACCTGAAGTGGGTGGGACCTGTAAAATAACAGCATGACAGCCAATAAATAATGACAACTCCAAATTGTTTTAGTGCAAAAAATAACATTAACTTATGCCAGTATTTACATTTACAAACTATCCAAACAAAACAGATGTGAATAACCTGAAAAAAATGACATTTGTTCAGAAACATAAGTACAGTTTTATCAGTATTATGCCTTCATTTATCATTTCTATATGTGCATTACAGATCAGATCTACAAAGACACAAAACATTTAATAACAGGCAGAATATTGTTAAAATTGCACTTCATTTTCTTTAGACATTTCAGGTTGTTCACATTTGTTCAGGTTATTCACATTTTATTGTTAAAGGATAGTTTGTAAAATCTAAGCATTTTCATAATTTAATGTTTTTTGCACTAAATCAAACAGAAAAAAATGGCGTTGTCATTATTTATATCAGGGCTCTCAAACTCATTTTCTTTCAGGTTCCACATTCAGGCTGATTTGATCTCCAGTGGGCCGAACAAGTAAAATAATAACAGAATAACCTATAATAATGACAACTCCAAATTTTTCTCTTTGTTTTAGTGCAAAAAACCCCATTAAATTATGAAAATACTTTCGTAAACTATCCAAACAAAAATATGTGAATAACCTGAAAAAACTGAAATTTCTTCAGAAAAATCAGTGCAATTTTAACAATATTCTGCCTCAACTTGTCATTTCTACATGTGCATTATGGATCAGATCTACAAAGACACTAAACACTGAGGAAAGGCAGCAGAAAATAGCTAAAATTGTGCTTAATTTTCTTTCGACATTTCAGGTTGTTCATATTTGTTCAGGTTATTCACATTTTATTTTACAGGATAGTTTGAAAATGTAAATATTTCATAATTTAATGTTTTTGCACTAAAACAAAGACAAAAAAATTGGTGTTGTCATTATTTATAGATTATTATGATATTATTTTTGAGTTTGATGCCCTAACTTGCATTTTGCAAATTCATCCCATGGGCTGGATAGCATTTGGCATTTGGCCCCCGGGACGCATGTTTGATACCTGTGGTTTAGACGGTCAGAGAACTTGTGGAACTTGTTGCACCTAAAAACTAAACATGAAGGAGATGGGAGGATTTGATGAAGAGTCATGGGGTCAACACCTCAGGAGCCCAGGTGTCACTCTCTGAACTGACCTTCGTTCCGGTGCCGTGGGCTTCGATGTACTCCACCTCCTCGGGCAGATGTTGGCCTCCTGGTACAGAGAACGACCAGCTTCTGCTGCATCTCACCCGAAGGAAACGTCACACCTGAGGGACCGAGAACAGGAAGAAACCACGCTGAAGGACCAGTTCTGCATGTATTCCATTGGAACCTTTCATCACATTTATGTCCTAGACCATGGGTTCGCAACCTTTGCAATCTAAACAGCCATTTGAGGACAGAAATAGAAAAACAAAACTGCCTGGAGCCAAAAGATACCCTTATATCTTTCCTCAAAGTGTTAACTGTTTAGGAAGCTTTTTAGAATTACATGTAAAAAAAAAAAAAAAAATGTAAAAAACGATATTATTCCGGCAGCGGGTGCCGGAAAAATACTGTTAAATTACCTATAATATATAAATAAATAATTTTCAATGAGACTTAGTTGTACAATCCACTGATAAAAACTGTATTTGGACAGTTTATCAGTGCTTATACATGTTATACATTCACAAAAATACATTTATTCAACATTTTTGTTGTGAAACCTCCTATAATTACACAAGATATTTGTCAATTAACAAACAAGTCTTGTTAAACTTACAGAACAAATTCTTCTTTACGGTTAATTGTCAGTAATTTTCTCGTTTTTTTTTTTTTTTACAGTATTAAACTTTAAATTAACAGTTTAATCTCAGAAATCTAAAATAAATATTTGTGAAACTACAATACATTTGCAAATGTATTTTAACTATTTTTCTGTGAAAAAAAATCTTTTAAAAATGGAAATTTTATGGCTATTCACAGTTACAGTTTTTTCATGTTCTTTTACATGACATGTAAAATCACAGTCTATTTTTGTCATTTCAGTGATATTTTTTATGTTAAAAATGCAGGAAACCTGTAAAATAAACTGTAAAAATTCTGTTAAATTACAGATTTTTTTTACAGTGTAGTTTGTACAGAATATGTGGAGAATAAATCAAAGTTTCAGTGTATTTACAGAACCACAAATAAATTACAGAACTAAAGAAAATGGTGATATTTGTCATTATTTCATTCAAAAATCAACTGGTATATGAAGACTTTCTTGCAATGAAGAATACAGATTAATACCTTCAGTGTCTTAAAATTAAAAAAGTAAACTACTTTACTACTTCTACTATTATTTTTTTTAATTATTCATTTGGATTAGAGTCTACATTTTACAACTGCATAACATCAGAATCACTTTGTGGTTGTGACAATAATAGCAACATCTGTAAAAAAAAAAAAAAAAAAAAAAAAAAAAATAATAATAAAATAATAATAATAATAAATAATAATAAAGTGTTATTCGTTTCCTTTTGCTGTTTGACATAGTCACATTGAGCCACTGGAAAAGGGCCCCAGAGCCACAGGTTGCCTATCCCTGTCCTAGACCTTTCTACTTCCCATCCCATCACTTTATCAAACTGAAATAAACAGTGACAATAAAAACCAAACAGCATTTACAGATTAGTTCAGATGTCTGCACTAAACAATTAAGGACACTTTTATTCACTTCCAAGTGTGTTTTCTACACTGTCTTTACACCTACTTTGGTTTATCAAGAGAAGGGTTTTATTCTTCTTGACAATACATAAAATAAATCACTTCTTTTTTGGTAGAAAGTGAAAATACCTCCAACACCATCACCTCTGTCTGAGGTCTACGCTCATTAATACATTGCACTTGAATGTTATTTTGCACTTTCCCAGTTGGAGTAATTCAACTTGTTTTGGACCTTACAGTTCTATTTCAGCACATTACAGTTCTTATCCAGATCTTTTTATCCTTCTAATTTATAGTGTACATGGACTGTACAGGTTTTCTGTGAAACATTTATACATCTGTTGGATAAATGGACACAAACCAACATATATGTTCGAACACACCATCACATACCTAGAAAACAACCAACATTTTGGTCATCAGTTTAACAATTAATTGATTCAAATACAGAACATTTAGCACATTTAACCTGAGGCGGATCATTTCTAGAACACTGCAGACCAGTGTTTTACATTTAGAAGGACAGTGTCTGTGCACACCTTGCTCTTTGATCCGTCGGTGTTATTGCCAGCGTTGACCACTGTGGCGTAGACCCTTTTAGCCGCCGATCGCTTGGTCAGGAGAACTGCTACTGCTGCTTCGGAGCGGCAGTATCCATTTCCTGGAGAACAGAGTGATGAAAATGGAAGCTTTAGGATGATACGCACAATGAGTCAAAAACCGAAATGCATCGGAAAATCAGAAGGCTACTGAGTGAACAGTAAATGTTGGAGAGACTGTGGCTGTCAGCTGGCCCGTCACTACCACATACTCTGAGACTGTCAGGGTGTACAAAACAAACTACTGGTCTGAGAATAGGTTCTAATGGTTTTGGATTTTTCATTAGAGTTTAGTTTTATTTAGCTTTGACTTTTTTCTCTAATTCAGTTAGTTTTAATTCATTTTTAGAGCAGGTTTGCTAGTTTTTATTAGTTTTCATTTTTTTCTAAATGCTTAGTTTTAGTATTAATTTCAGTTTTGTCGTATCTTTTCTCTTCTTCTCTGTCATATTCAAATAAATCCCAGACAGGACTCTGCTGCTTTCTCCCAACTTTAGTCTCCATGTTTCCAGGTAGAGTGGGGACCAGAAGACGACCGGAAACCACAAGTGAACCCAAGTGACGGACAGCGAAGGGTCGTATGGTGCTGCTAGATAAAATTCCTAGAGCAAAATAAATCACTTTCGTATCAATCCGACATTGACCAAGATGAAAATGAAGGGAATTTTAACCATAATTTTTATGTGTTTTAGTTAGTTTTGTAAACACACAATACAGTTTCAGTTAGTTATAATATTTTTCTTTTAATAATAGTTTTATTTATTTAAGTTAACGAGAATGTTTTTTCAATTCTAGTTTTCATCCTTTCATTAGTTTTCGTTAACGATAATAACCTTGGTCTGAGATCAATAAAGTGCAATTAATTTTTAAAACATACATTCTCTCTCACTTCAGAACTATGTATTTAGGACTTAAAACACCTGCTATGAAAATAGATGAATGTCTCTGGAATGTTCTTTTCGCAGCAGGGAAAAAAGTAATACCAGAAAAATGAATGGTATAAGATGAGCCAACTGTTCAGCCATGGGTTCAAATAACATGGGACATTTACAAAATGGAAAAAAATCACCTTCACCGTTCATCTAAAATTAGAAATATTCACCAAACGTTGGAAAAATGGGAAAATTATGTGAAACAATACATGCCAAATGTTACCATGGTGATATAAAAGGAGACTATCTGATTTAATATGTACTTTTTTTATTTTTTATTTTCAGTTTGTATTAATATTGCTTGTAATCTTTCTCTTCTATTGAATGTTATACAAAGCTAGATATGCCCATGCTGTTCTCTCGCTGGATGTTTAAAGAAAAAAAAAAAAAAAATCATTTCTAATCCCTAAGAAAGTGGGACAGAGACAATCAGAAATGTATTAGCCTCATTGAGCCTTGTTTTAATGGAGAGTGTTTTTTCTAGAATGTGTACACTGTGAGGAATATGTGGCAGATTGATGTGACTGGAAAATGTTGTATCTCTTATGTTTCAAAAAAAAAATTAATTATAAAAAAAAAAAAAAAGAAGGCAACTAAAATATTATTTTAATTTAGATAGCTGAAGTCTTATGTGTAATCACATATTAGTCAGTAGTAGTTAGGATTCCTTTGTTTCACTGGTTAGTGGTAAAGTTCTTAAAATAGTATGGGTCACATCTCAGTATAGGGTTAGCCCAGGGCTGTCAAACTCATTTTAGTTCAGTTCCACATTTGGCAAAATTTGATCTGCAGTGGGCCGAACCAGTAAAAAAATAATATAATAATATAGAAATAATGACAACTCCAAACTTTTCTCTATGTTTTAGAGTGAAAAAAGTAAATTTACATGATGAAAAGGTTTACATCTGCAAACTATCCTTTCAAGAAATGTGAATAACATGAACAAACTGAAAAAAATAAGTGTAATTTTAATAATTCTCCTCAGTTTAACATTTACACATGTACATTATAATGTACAGATCACAGTGGATCTATAAAAACACAAACATCTTGTTAAAACTGTACTTACTTCTCTTAAGACATTTCAGGTTGTTCATATTTGTTCAGGTTATTCACATTTTTTGCAAAATTAATCTTTGTTTTAGTGTAAAAACATGAAAATATTTACATTTACAAAGAGAAACATTTGGAGTTGTCATTATTTCTATGTTATTATGATAGTATTTGACTGGTCCCGCCCACTTTAGTTTGAATTGTTCTGAATGTGGAACCTGAACTAGAAGGATTGTTAATATCTTAGTGTAATTTTTGCATTTCACAAATTCATCCTGGACCCTTTGGTGGGCCGGATTTGGTCCCCAGACCGCATGTTTGACACCTGTGGGTTAGCCTATTATTTGGGGGATCAGCTTACAAGGATCACAAAAGTGATGTGCACTGGAATGTCTGGATCCATTTTCTGATCGGGTATACTTTGTACTTTGTTTGTGGTCAGATCCCAGGTTATTATCGTTAACGAAAACTAACGCAATGACGCAAACTAGACTTGAATAAACATTTTCGTTAACTGAAATAAATAAAAACTATAATTAAAAGAAAAAAACAATAACTAACTGAAACTGTATTGTGTGTTTACAAAACTAGCTAAAATGGATAAAAATGATGGATAAAATTCCCTTCGTTTTCATTTTTGTCAATGTCAGATTGATATGAAATTGATTTATTTCACTCCAGCAATTTTAGCTGCTGGCACCATACGACACTTCACGGTCCGTCACTTGGTTTAGAGTCGTCTTCTGGTCCCCACTCTACCTGGAAACATGGAGACTAAAGCAGCAGAGTCCTGTCTGGGATTTATGTGAACACAACAGCGAAGAAGAGACAAGATATAAAAAAATCTAAAACTAAACTAAAACTAAGCATTTACAAAAAAACAAAACTAACTAGAAGCACTTGGAGAGCACAGACCTCCGCCAAGGCAGATCAGTGGGCCCCCCTGTGGCCCCCCTGTAGCCCCCCCCTAACCCTAACCCTAACCCTAACCCCCCCTAACCCCTAACCCCCCTAACCCTAACCCCCCCTAACCCTAACCCTAACCCTAACCCCCCCCATCACCACCAAATTTTAATCATTTGTTCCTTGTGCCAGTATCAACATTTCCTGAAATTTTCATCCAAATCCATCCATAACTTTTTCAGTTATCTTGCACAGACAGACAGACAAACTAACGCCAGTAAAAACATAACTTCCTTGGCGGAGGTAACTAGCAAACCTGCTCTAAAACTAATTAAAACTAACTGAATTAGAGAAAAAAAAGTCTAAACTAAATAAAACTAAACTATAATGAAATATCCAAAACTATTCGAACCTTGGTCAGATCAAGTTAAAAATTAATTTAAAAAATGAGACCTAAAAGTATCCGGACTTATTCTTGGAGCTTCCAACAAAAGAACATGCTAACACTACAGAATAGTGTTGAAGACACTGTCCTTTAACTATAACTGAACTGTTCCTCTGACTACAGATCAGAACA
The DNA here is from genome assembly GCF_902148855.1 of Sphaeramia orbicularis. Taxonomy (NCBI): domain Eukaryota; kingdom Metazoa; phylum Chordata; class Actinopteri; order Kurtiformes; family Apogonidae; genus Sphaeramia; species Sphaeramia orbicularis. The sequence continues at coordinate 44,883,982 of NC_043975.1, forward strand.
GATCTGGAACCCGAACCCTAATGATCTGAAACAGAACACTTCAAACTGACCAGTACAAGAGACTTCCATTTCATTTACCTGAGGAGTCAAAAGATTTACAGGTGCCGTCAGGACTGAGCATGCCCAGTTTCATGAACTGCACCGAGGTGTTTGGCTTCAGCAGAGATTGACTCCTCCCACTAGCGCTGCGTCACAGTGGCCTTGGCGAATGGCGTGGAAGGCGTTTTCTAAGGCCAGGAGGCTGGAGGAACAGGCGGTGTCGATAGCGGTGCTCGGCCCTGGACAAAAGAAACGAACAGTGGAATCACACGAGTCAAACCCAAGAGGATCCATGTGGAATGGTTTAATACCAGCAGGAGGAACACCAGGAAGTCTTTTCAATATCAACCAAGATTATTATTGTTAACGGAAACTAACGAAATGACGAAAACTAGAATTGTAAAAACATTTCCGTTAACTGAAATAAATAAAACTATAATAAAATAAAAAGAAAAAACAATAACTACTGAAACTGTATTGTGTGTTTACAAAACTAACTAACAAATCACAATGCTAGAATCACAATACAACATATCACAATATATCATGATACTGTTAAAAGGCAATTTTTTGTTTGTTTCTTTTTTTAAAAAATTTCCTGGAAGAATTGAATTACACCAGAAATCTGCACCAAATACTAAACACATTTTTATTTGATCAGAACAGGATCCAATGTTATCACAAAATATTCCTGCGTTCAAACTTAATTTTGTTTCATAGACATACAGTTTAAGATCCTGTTCAAATGTTCATATTCTATTAGTTCAGAACTAACATCAGAACATTATTTTAGTTCAATCCCAACAAGGAACTAACATTATTTAATAAAAGAGTGTTAAATAATAAATAAAAAATAACAAGAAAGAAAAACAAAAATGAACCTCCACAATATCTGCATTTGAATAATACCTAAAAATATCAATACAGTACTTTTTAGTATCAATACAGTATTGTGAAATGAAATATCGTGATATATTGCGGAACCGATATTTTCTTACAGCCCTATAAACAGTATATTACAAAAGGCTTTTATGTGGTGATGGAGTTTCAGTGTAAAGGGTACGGAAATTAAAGGGTGAGACAACGATCCTTTTTTTAAATATGTGCTGAGTGAGTGATATTCGGTGAACTTCAGGCAGTGTTTGTGTTCATACCGCTGAAGTCAAAGAAGTAGGACAGTCTGTTGGCCAACATGGCGCGTTGGCAGCCGGTCATGCTATAACCCAGCAGCTCCTCCGGGTCTCGGCTGAAGGCTTCGCTGGCCTCAGAACCGCTCACTCCGATGTACACACCTGTTTTACTGCCGCGCAGCGTCGATGGATTCAGCCCTGCAACCAAAAAAGCATGTCCTCTGTCACAAAGCATATGCTCTACCCAGGGTTCCTCCAGGTTCCTACAGGGTTCCACATTCAGACCAATTCAATCTCAAATAAAATACTGCAGGGGTGTCAAACTCATTATAGTTCAGGGGCCAGATTCAGCTAAATTTGATCTGCAGTGGACCGAACCAGTGAAATAATAACAGAATAATATAGAAATAATGGCAACTCCAAACATTTCTCTGTTTTAAAGTGAAAAAAGTAAAATTACATTAATGAAAAGGTTTACATCTGCAAACTATCTTTTCAAAGATGTGAATAACATGAACAAACTGAAAAAATAAGTGTAATTTTAACAATATTCTGCCTCAGTTTATCATTTACACATGTTCATTATAACTTACAGATCACAGGGGATCTACAAACACACAAAATATTTAATAACAGGTGGAATATTGTTAAAATTGAAAAAAAAAAAAAAAACTCTTAAGGCATTTCAGGTTGTTCATATTTGTTCAGGTTATTGACATTTTTTGCAAAATTATATTTTGTTTTAGTGAAAAAACATGAAAATATTTACATTTACAAAGAGAAAAATTTGGAGTTGTCATTATTTCTATGTTATTATGATAATATTTGACTGATCTGATCCGCTTGAGATTGAATTGTTCTGAATGTGGAACCTGAACTAAAGGATTGTTAATATCTTAATATCTACTTTTGCATTTCACAAATTCATCCCAAGAGCCAGACTGGACCCTTTGGCGGGCCTGATTTGGACCCCAGGCCACATGTTTGACACCTGTGCTGTTATTATTTCACTGGTTCGGCCCACTGGGGATCAAACTGGGCTGAATGTGGAACTGAACTGAAATGAGTCTGACAGCCCTGACCTAACAAATCAAATTTAACACCTTTGAAAGACTTTTTTAAGGCATTAAAAGCAGATTTGTAAATTTAAAACTTAAGGCTTTTTAAGACCCCGCAGGAACCCTGGATATCCCATTATTTTATTTTACTTTTTTCAGTTTTCAGTCGTAGAACTCTTCCCTTTGTTCCCTCACCTCCATCCACGATGGACTCATAGGCCACTTCTAACATGATCCTCAGCTGGGGGTCCATGGTGTTGGCCTGTTTAGGGTGGACTCCAAAGAAAGACGCATCGAAATGACTGACGTCTTTCAGTTTTCCATTCCTCTTTGGAAGACCATACAGACCTAGAAGGAGAGAGAACAACCAGGAAAATGTTATTTACAAACTATATACAGCCAGTCAAGTTCAGATTCACTTCAGTCTCCCAAAGCACATTTGTCCTGAGCAAGGTTGATGATGACGATGATGAAATTATTTATTCATCATCATAATAATCCAACCAGTGTCAATACTTCAAACATTAGTAACAGGTTAGTGACTGAAAAGGCCCAGGCAGAAGCAGAATGCTTCTATTAATGCCTGTCCTACAGAACAAATTCAGTTACCCAGCATTCAATATAGGAAGAAAAAACAACAATGCATACAACCAAACAAGCAAGCAAAAACATTTTTAAAAAAAGTGAAACTAAACCAGAAAAATAGAAAACATAACCAACCAAATTAATGGTAATTTAATGTAGAATCAAAAATAATTATTTACTTATTACTTATTAGATCCTAACATTGTATCCTTCAAAAATTGCCTTACGTACCATTTTATTAAATATCACAAATGGGCTACACTTTCTTAATCCATGCTGGACTCATTCCATAGTTGAACTCCAACACATATACATCTTCTTTTAGTCTCTTTTTTAGCTTTTTGTACGACAAATTTACAAACATCTCACAAATCCTATTTAGACTCATGTGTTGAGAAGAACCTTTGTACACAGACAGGGAGTCACTTTAACTTGGCTTTATACTTTATTTGCATTATTTTATAGTAAACCAAATCATTAAATTTCATAATATTGGATTTCATAAACAATTCATTAGTATGTTCATAGTAACTGGCCTTATTAATAATACGTATGGCTGGTTTTTGTAGGAGGACTATAGTATTTACAGTTGCTGTATGTGTCCAGCCCCACACTCCCACAAAATAGGACATGTAAGTAGTAGAAGTGAACAGTAAATTATATGTACAGCCTTATGGTTCAGTGTATTTCTGGACTTAACCAGATAATAGACAATAGGTTCTAATAATTTTGGATTTTTCATTATAGTTTAGTTTTATTTAGTTTGACTTTTTTCTCTAATTCAGTTAGTTTTAATTCGTTTTTAGAGCGGGTTTGCTAGTTTTCATTAGTTTTCGTTTTTTTCTAAATGCTTAGTTTTAGTTTAGTTTTAGTATTAATTTTGTCGTATCTTTTCTCTTCTTCTCCGTCGTATTCAAATAAATCCCAGACAGGACTCTGCTGCTTTCTCCCAACTTTAGTCTCCATGTTTCCAGGTAGAGTGGGGACCAGAAGACGACTGGAAAACCACCAAGTGAACAAGCGACGGACGGTTAAATATCATGTGGTGCCGCTAGCTAAAATTGCTAGAGTGGAATAAAATCGATTTCGTATCAATCCGACATTGACAAAACGAAAACAAAGGGAATGGTATCCATAGATTTTTATACGTTTTAGTTAGTTTTGTAAACACACAATACAGTTTTCATTTAGTTATCATTTTTTTCTTTTAATTATAGTTTTATTTATTTCAGTTAATGAAAAGGTTTTTACAATTCTAGTTTTCGTCATTTTCATTAGTTTTCGTTAACGATAATAACCTTGGTCCTGAGCTCAAACAACACACCATACATACGATGACACATAATATTCATGACAATAGAAAACAACATGTCCACAACAGAAGAGTAGAGCTCCAAATCATCTAAACCAGGGCTCTCAAACTCATTTTCTTTCAGGTTCCACATTCAGCCTGATTTGATCTTCAGTGGGCCAGACCAGTCAAATAATAACAGAATAACCTATAAATAATGACAACTGCAAATTTTTGTCTGTGTTTTAATGCAAAAAAACAACATTAAATTATGAAAACACTTACTTTTATAAACTATCCAAACAAAAAATATGAATAACCTGAAAAAACTGAAATTTCTTCAGAAAAATCAGTGCAATTTTAACAATATTCTGCCTCAACTTATCATTTCTACATGTGCATTATGGATCAGATCTACAAAGACACTAAACACTGAGGAACAGGCAGAAAAGAGTTCAAATTGTGCTGAATTTTCTTTAGACATTTCAGGTTGTTCATATTTGTTCAGGTTATTCACATTTTATTGTTACAGGATAGTTTGTAAATGTAATATTTTCATAATTTAATGTTATTTTTTGCACTACAACAAAGACAAAAATTTGAAGTTGTCATTATTTATCAGCATAATGTAATACTTTTTTCACATCAAACACGAGAAGAAAATCTGCAGTCATTCTTTTTTTGTCGGTTCTTCTGCTGTTATTATTTGACTGTAGATCATATTGGTCTGTATGTGGAACCTGAACTAAAATGAGTTCCACAGCCTTGACTGTGGAATTTCTACACACTTTGCAAATTCTCCCAGGGTCAGATTGGAACCTTTGGGGGGACGCATTTGGCCCCTGGGACGCATGTTTGAGACCCCTTCTCTAAACTGAAGGTGGGACGTCATATTCACAGGGTCACAAACGGTCCCACATGATTCCCCCGATGACCCCGTCTAAAACAGAAATGTCCAAAAACTGACTGACGGAACTCCTTCTTTCCAATCACTATCATCATATTTTTTATTTAAACATGTATTTATTGAGATTTTTTCTTTTAACCAATACAACAAGTTACAAACAACACGCACATATAGACTATATATGTAAATAAAAATACAAAAAACACACAAGAACAAACGACTACTAATAAAATGCATCAAATAATAACATATATCAATTTATGTCGTCCATCCAGCCATCAACACACTGTAAAAAAAATCTGTAATTTAACAGAATTTTCACTGTTTATTTACAGATTTTTCCTGTATTTTTAAGATACAGGAAAATATCAATGAAATGACAAAAATAGAGTGTGATTTTACATGTCAAATGTAAAATAACATGAAAAAACTGTAACTGTGTAAACCATAAAATTTCTATTTTTTAAAAGAAATTTTTTTTTTTTCACAGAAAAATTCAGTTAAAATACATTTACAAATGTATCATAATTTCACAAATATTTCTTTTCTATTTATGAGATTAAACCGTTAATTTAAAGTTTAATACTGTAAAAAAAAAAAAACAATAAAATGAGATAAAATTACTGACAATTAACCGTAAAAGAAGTATTTGTTCTGTAAGTTTAACAGACTTGTTTGTTAATTGACAAATATTTTGTGTAATTATGGGAGGTTCCACAACAAAAATGTTGAATAAATGTATTTTTGTGAATGTATAACATGTATAAGCACTGATAAACTGTCCAAATACAGTTTTTATCAGTGGATTGTACAACTGAGTCTCACTGAAATTATATATATATATATATATATATATATATATATATATAATATATATATATATATATATATATATAGGTAATTTGATTGTTTTAAAACATGAAAATATTCTTTATTAAACATTAAAAAGTTGCCAAATCTCAAAATCTCATGAAAAATTAGGGCAAAAAAATGTATTTTAATTATGGAAAATTACCATATTTTTGATATGGCGGTTACTTTCTGTTATTTAACAGTACTTGTTTTGGCACCCCCTGCCAGAATATTACCGATGTTTTTACGTTTTTTTTTTTGTTTTTTTTTTACAGTGCAGGTATTTATTTATTTATTTATTTATTTATTTTTAATTGCAGAAAAAGGTCCATGTTTCCAAAACTTGTCAAGTCTATTCTTTGTTGTGTCAAAAGTATCCTTCCCTTCACCACTGTGAAGCAGGACTGGGGGTCAGATTTCCATGATCTATTTAGCTTCCAAAAACAAATATTTAGCAAAGATTGTACATTTTTAGAAATGATAAATCTGTGGATAAATATTCAATAACACATTTTAGGAATTAAAGGAATTTCTTTGCCAATGATTTACCCACAAGGCTGATATTTTTGCCCCTGAAAGATAACTGTATGAACATTCCCACACACAATGGAATGGGGGGGGGGGGGGGGGCTTTCTGATCCTTACATTTTAACCCAGTGTCAGGTAAACACACGCTGCATTTTTGACGAGTTTCTCCATGTTTCTTTTGTGTTGAACAGTCCCTAACCGAAGCAGCAGCCACGTCTTATCTGATAAGAACTTCTCTACTACATTAGAAAACATTCCATTTGAAACACCTATCCACAGAAACCAGGGGGGGCAAACATGCGGCCCAGGGGCCAAATCATGTCCACCAGTGGTCCAGTCCAACCCAATTACACTGAGATATTAACGCTCATTTTAGTTCAGGCTCCACATTCAGACCAATTCAATCTCAAAATAAAATACTGCAGGGGTGTCACACTCATTTTAGTTCAGTTCCACATTCAGCTAAATTAGATTTGAAGTGGACCGAACCAGTGAACTAATAACAGAATAATATACGAAATAATGACAACTCCAAACTTTTCTCTATGTTTTAGAGCGAAAAAAAATAAATTTACATGATGAAAAGGTTTACATCTACAAATTATCCTTTCAAAAGATGTGAATAACATGAATAAACTGAAAAAATAAGTGTAATTTTAACAATATTCTGCCTCAGTTATTATTTACCACATGTACATTATAACTTACAGATCCAGTGGATCTAGAAGCACACGAAACATTTAATAACAGACAGAATATTGTTAAACTTCACTTACTTCTCTTAAGACATTTCAGGTTGTTCATATTTTTTTCAGGTTATTCACATTTTTTTGCAAAATAATCTTTGTTTTAGTGTAAAAACATGAAAATATTTACATTTACAAAGAGAAAATTGGAGTTGTCATTATTTCTATGTTATTATGATAGTATTTGACTGGTCTGACCCACTGGAGATTGAATTGTTCTGAATGTGGAACCTGAACTAAGAGGATCGTTAATATCTTAGTGTAATTTTTGCATTTCACAAATTCATCCCAAGGGTCAGACTGGACCCTTTGGCGGGCCGGATTTGGACCCCAGGCTGACATCCATTCATCCTGATCATGTGATTTTACAGTTTTATCGTTTATAAAAGACATGAAATCACAGTTTCAAAGCCAGAGTCACAGCCATCTTTGGAGAGGACATCTACATAAACAACTCCTACCGTCTTCATTACCATTATAACTATGAGACTTTGAAGAGTTTGGACAGATACAACATCTGTCAAAACATGCAAATGTTTGAATGAAAACTAATCAGTTCAAACTGAGTCAGTGATGACTGTGGTTTATGTTCCATCTATGAGAGCATGTTTTCTTTTCCCTTTAACTCACTGCCCGCCCCGCCCCCCCCCCCCCCCCCCCCCCATGAGGACCATAAACCTCCAGACCCCCCTCAACCCCAACAACACTGTACCAGTGGTGCAATCAGAACTCAAATTGAAAGAAGTATCAATATCGTACCTAGGGATTTGAACGATATGAAATTTTCATATCACCGTTATTGTGACCAAAATTATCACGGTTATCATTATTATACACACACTGAAATAATTTAACCAACTTGTATTTTGAAAAAAAAAAAAAAACAAAAAAACAAATAAAATAATAGGCACCAATGTACCTTCTGTTGCAGAAACATTCAAATATTAACCCTTGGTGGTCTGAGCCTATTTGTTCATTTTTCAGTACTTTTGATTTTGCCTTTATATACTATATAAACAAATATTTACTATACCCATGTTTGGGATCTTTTTTTTCAGAACAACATCATTTACATCATCTGCCTATTATTTTTTTTCCACTTTAACCTACTATATCAACACAAAAGGACAGAAAACACACAAAAACATAAAATCCAATTTGAAAAATGTATATACGTTATTGCATAAATAACACAAAGATGCTTAACGAACCTTTTCAAAGACTTTAAAAGTGAATACTGGTTCCAAATATTAGGTATATACAATTAAAATTGTAATAACTTAAAACTATACTCAAATATTTGACATAAAAGCAGATCTTTACAGGGGCGTTTTCTGCGGGTGATCAAACACAGTTATCATGATAATTAGAATTTAAACAGTAATTACTAACCGTTGGTAATTTTACCGCGGTTTATCATTATACCGGTAATCATTACATCCCTACTCGTAACAGTACTTTTGCTTTTCCTTGAATTATGTTTTGTTCAAATTACAAATAACTTCGATTTTTGCTTAAATAATACAAATAAACTCAACCAGACTGCTCTGAGACAATATTTATGCAAATAAAAATAGGAAATGTGAAATCAGATATAAAGCGCCATCTTTTCCAACAATGGGTGAAGGAGATCCTCTCCCTGCGCCCACTGGAAAAGCTTAGATACAGAATTAGGGCTGTGTATTGGCAAGAATCTGGCAATACGATACAAATCACAATACTAGGATCATGATACGATATATCCACGATATATCATGATACTGTTAAAAGGCAATTTTTGTTTGCTTCTTTTTTGTTAAATTATTATTTCCTTGAAGAATTGAATTCCACCAGAAATCTGCACAAATATTAAACACATTTTTATTTGATCCCAAAAGGATCTAATGCTATATCACAAAATGTTCCTGTGTTCAAACTGAAATTCTGTTTTACAGACATTACAGTTTAAGATCCTGTTCAAATGTTCATATTCTGTTAGTTCAGAACTAACATCAGAACAGTATTTTAGTTCAATCCCAACAAAGGAACTAACATTATTTAATAAAAGAGTGTTAAATAATAATAAATAAAATATAAACAAAAAAAAAACACCACAATGAACCTCCACAATATCTGCATTTGAATAAATACCTAAAAACATCGATACAGTACTTTTTAATATCGATACAGTATTATGAAATGAAATATCGCGATATACTGAAGAACTGATATTTTCTTACACCCCTATACAGAATAGATTAAAAATGTAGGGATGTCACTTTAACTTGGAACCCTTTCGTAAACTTTATTCAAGGCATGCCCTCCCAGTAGACTTCTTCCTTCCTTCTCTTTTTTCATTTCTGTCCTCATCTTTGCAGTGACCCTTGGTATCATAGAACTGTTTCGAAATAACAGACTATTAACACAACCATTATGCATCAGACTGTAATCTGGATTTAAAGTTCTTTCTTTTTACATGATAAAAGTCTGTCGAACTGTGTGCCCCCTTCTATTTTTATTTTATTTTCTTCATTTATTTTTCCTTCTCTGTGAGCCTTTGGGTGGGTGGGGTTTGATGTTCGTGTGTGTTGTTCTGCCTTGGACTAGTTCATTTGTCTTATATTGATGTAGATGCCTATTTGAAAACTGAAAAATAAAGTCTTTGAAAAAAAAAAAAAAGGAAATGTTCAATTATCTACAACTATGACAATAGAGTTACATTTTTTTAGATCAACAAACACATTTTGGTACCAAAGATGAACATTTGAACAGAGAAACCCTGCTTTAACTCATGGCAGTGGTGTTTTATAAGTGGAAGTGTGACACCTAGTGGCAAAATCTGGAACTGAACCTCAGTTGAGTGCCCAATGTTCACTGTAACAGTCCGACTTAGATTCTAGATCAGGGTTCTCAAACTCATTTTCTTTCAGGTTCCACATTCAACCCGATTTGATCTCCAGTGGGCCGGACCAGTAAAATAATAACAGAATAACCCATAAATAATGACAACTCCAAAGTTTTGTCTTTGTTTTCGTGCAAAAAATACCATTAAATATGAAAATACTTACTTTTATAAAGTATTCAAACAAAAAAGATGTGAATAACCTGAAAAAACTGACATTCTTCAGAAAAATCAGTGCGATTTTAACAATATTCTGCTTCAACTTATCATTTGTACATGTGCATTATGGATCAGATCTACAAAGACACTAAACACTGAGGAACAGGCAGAAACAGAGTTCAAATTGTGCTGAATTTTCTTTAGACATTTCAGGTTATTCACATTTTATTGTTGCAGCATAGTTTGTAATTGTAAACATTTTCATAATTTAGTGTTATTTTTTGCGCTAAGACAAAGACAAAAATTGAAGTTGTCATTATTTATAGACATAATGTAATATTTTTTTTCCCATCAAACCAAAAAGAAAATCTGCAGTCATTCTTTTTTGTCGGTTCTTCTGCTGTTATTATTTGACTGTAGATCATACTGGTCTGTATGTGGAACCTGAACTAAAGTGAGTTCCATAGCCTTGACAGTGGAACTTTTACACTTTGCAATTCATCCCATGAACTGGATTAGAACCTTTGGTGGGACGGATTTGGCCCCCAGGACGTATGTTTGACACCCCCTGATCTAGATGAAGACATTCTGTTGAATGTTGTTTCCCCACCTTCTTATTTGATTAGTTTTCTTACATTCTGTATTTATCTTATATTACAAAAACAACTGCCAGTAAAGAATCCCTTCCTTACATTCTTGGCATAAATTTAAAAAAATCAATATTGTGACTCTAACCCAGGGCTGTCAAACTCATTTCAGTTCAGTTCCACATTCAGCCCAATATAATCTGCAGTGGGCCGAACCAGTGAAATAATAACAGTGAAAAAAGAAAAATTATATTATGATCAGGTTTAAATCTACAAAGCTTCATTAAAAATCTAAACTAGAAAAGCACCTGGAGAGCACAGACCTCCACCAAGGCAGATCAGCCACCCCCGATCACCAGCAAAATCCATTTGTTCCTTGTGCCAGTATCAACATTTCCTGAAAATTTTCACCAAAATCCGTCCCTAACTTTTTGAGTTATCTTGCTAACTAACCAACAAACAACCCAGATGAAAACATAACCTCCTCCATTCCTTGGCGGAGGTAATAACATGAACAATTTGAAGTGTCAACATAACATTTTTACAATATTCTGCCTCGTTTGTATCAGTTATCATTTACACGTGTGTTACAATCGCACAAAGCATTTAGTTACAGGCAGAATATTGATAAAACTGCATTTACTTTCCTTAAGACATTTCTTGTTGTTCATATTTGTTCAGGTTATTCATATTTTTTGCAAAGTAATGTAAACATTTTCATCTGATTTACTTTTTCACACCAAAAAAAACAAAGAAAATTTGTGGTTGTCATTATTATAGGTTATTATGATAATATTTTACTGGTTCTGACCCACTGGAAATCTAATGGGTCTGTATGTGTCTGTATGTGGAACCTTAGTTAAAATGATTTTGACACCACGATTGTTAATTTCTTCAGTGTAATTTTTGCATTTCACTAATTCATCCCGCGGGCCTGATTTGGCCCTCGGACCGCATGTTTGACACCTGTGCTCTAACCCATTGGACACACATGGTCTCGTCCTGGGAACTGTTGATGGTGAAGAATCAAAGGTCTGGGTCTCACCTGGCTTCCACCGTCTGTCATCTTCTGTTACCATGTCCACCACCGTTGATCAGGTTTTCCCAGAATTCCTCCAGGTTGTCAGACTCAGGTAGCGGCCTGATATCCCTGCTACAACTATGTCGTCCATGTTGAGTCTGTAACACAGAAAAAGACAAAGACAATAAGAAAGAGTGATCCCATAAGAAACTTTTCCACCTTTGTCGTCCAAACACAGTCAGTGAACCACACCAGGAACCCGACCCAGAACCAACCAACACCGGGGCTGTGAATGAAGGAGCAACGATCCTTCCTTCAAACTCACCTTCCTTTATCAGGCTCATAATGCATTTCTCAGATATGTCCCAGTATTCCACCTTCATGTCCGCACAGCTCTGGTGTTAGCATAGAGTGTGAACATATCCAACCTGGGCCAGTCTGTGACTCAGACTCTAAAAGGATTTGAGTTCCAGGATGAACTGATCTGGGATTAGAGTAGATCAGATGTAGCACCTTCAAATACAAAACCCTCACCTGGTCCAGGTCACACGCTAATGCAAACTCATTCTAGTCAGGGGCCACATTAAGCCAAATTTGATCTGAAGTGGGCCAAACCAGTAAAATAATAACACAATAATATATAAATAATATCATCTCCAAACTTTTCTCTATGTTTTAAAGTGAAAAAAGTAAAATTATGTGATGAAAATGTTTACATCTACAAACTATCCTTAAAAAAAAAGGGAATAATATGAAACAAACTGAAATTTCTTAAGAAAAACTAAGTGCAATTTTAACAATATTATGTCTCAGTTTATTATTTAAACATGTAAATTATAACTTACAGATCACAGTGGATCTACAAATACACAAAAAATATAATAACAAACAGAATATTGTTAAAATTACACTTCAGACATTTTAAAATGTTCATATTTGTTGAGGTTTTTGCATTTTGTGAATGTTAGTTTGTTTTAGTGTAAATACAGTAAAATGACATGAAAATATTACATTTACAAAGAGAAAAATTTAGAGTTGTGAGTATTTATAGGTTATTATGATAGTATTTGACTGATCCAACCCACTGGAGATTAAATTGGTCTATATGTGGAACCTGAACTAAAATGATTAATGTCTTCAGTGTAATTTTTTGCATTTCACTAATTCATCCCAGGGGCTGGACTGGAGCTTTGGTGGGCCGGATTTGGCCCCCGAGCCGCATGTTTGACACCTGTACGCTAATGCCACGTACGAGACTACACTGGTATTTATGAAGAAACTTCTGCACAGAGGGGTTACCAAGTAGAGCTGTGTATTGGCAAGAATCTGGCAATATGATACAAATCACGATACTAGGACCCACGATATGATATATTGCGATATATCACAATACTGTTAACAAGGCAATTTTTTTTTGTTAGTATTGTGCATATTTTGGGTGTAATTCAATTCTTCAAGGAAATAATCATTTTAAAAAAGAAACAAATAAAAATTGCCTTTTTAACAGTATCATGATATATCGTGATATATCATATCATGATCCTAGTATTGGGATTTGTATCGTTTTGCCAGATTCTTGCCGATACACAGCCCTAATCACGGTTATTGTGACCAGAATTATCACGGTTATCATTATTATCGCGGTACTGTTGAAATTGTGCTCAAAATGTTCAAAAAGTACTAATACACACACTGAAATAATTTAACCAAGTTGTATTTTGAAAAAAAAAAAAAAAAAAGAAAAAAACCCAAATAAAATAATAGGCACAATGTCCCTTCTGTTGCAGAAACATTCAAATATTAACCCTTAGCGGTCTGAGCCTATTTTGGCTGTTTTTCAGTCCTTTTGATTTTGACTTTATATACTTATAAACAAATGTTTACAATACCCATGTTTGAGATCTTTGTTTTCAGCACAACTTCATTATACATCTGTCTGTTATTTTTTCACTTTAACCTACTATAAAACATAAAAGGACAGAAAACACACAAAAATATAAAAATCCCATTGAAAAATTGTGTAGAATTTATTGCATAAATACACAAAGATGCTTAACGAAACCTTTTCAAAGACTTTAAAAGTGAATATGGTTCCAAATATTAGGTATGTAAATTAAAAATATTAATAAATTAAAACTATACTCAAATATTGACAGAAAAGCAGGATCTTTACACAGGCCTTTCTGCGGTGATCAACACAGTTATCATTAGGGGTGTTTAGAAAATATCGGTTCTGCAATATACGTGTAATTCATTTCATGATACTGTATCGATATTAAAAAGTACTCTATCGCTATTTTTAGGTATTTATTCGATGCGGTATTTGCTCTGTTGTTTGTACTAAAAGGTAGTATTGTGATATTGCAGTCATGCATGTAGTTTTGTCTTTTTTTACAATGATAACACGTTTGGTTAAATAATGGTTTATTTCAATCATCCTAAAGCACTTTTACTGTCTAAGAGGCAGATTGTTAGTTCCTTTGGTGGGATCGCACAAAGATATGTTGTGATATTGGATGATTCCGTGACTGAACACTATACATTCATTTCACAGCTACAGAAAATGAACATTTGAGCAGAATCTGAAACTGTAATGTCTGTAAAGCATCAGTTTATGTATTTATTTATTATTATTATTTATAGCAAAATTTCGTTGTACAGAGGAAGTTTTGTGATATTGTATTAAATCCTGTCTGATCAAATAAAAATGTGTTTAGCATTTGTGCATATTTCTAGTATTATTAACTTTTCCAGGAAATAATATCTTAGAAGAAGAAACAAAACAAAAAATATTGCCTTGTTAACAGTATCGTGATATATCGCGACATATCGTCTCGTGGTCCTATTATTGTGATTTGTATCGTATCGCCAGGATTCTTGCCAATACACAGCCCTAGTTATCATTACAATTAGAACTTAAATGGTAATATTAACCGTTGGCAATTTTACAGCGGTTTTATTGTTGCCCCGGTAACTGTTACATCCCTAATTGGTACTAATCAGATCTATGTTAATAACTGTGTCCTGCTGCTCTGGGTGGTTTTTATTCAGTATTCTTACATGAACCGACTGAACAAAAACACACAGACTGAATGCAGACACTGATCCCTGAGGTGGTTCGTTATCTGTACACAGAACAAAGGCCTTTTCTACGTGAGAACCCACTGTGGAATCAGAAGGAACACCTGAAACTCCACAGACATCAGTGTGTTTGTTGGCCACAGAAGAAGGGTAAAAGAAAAGAAAGAAAGAAAGAAAAGAAAAAGAAAGAAAGAAAGAAAGAAAGAAAGAAGAAAGAAAGAAAGAAAGAAAGAAAAGAAAGTCAGCTATTGAACTAGTGTGAGAGGAGTGAATGTACAACAGGATGAACAAGGAACAAACCAAGGTTCTAATAGTTTTGGATTTTTCATTATAGTTTAGTTTTATTTAGTTTTGACCTTTTTTTTTCTCTAATTCAGTTCGTTTTAATTCGTTTTTAGAGCAGGTTTACTCGTTTTTATTAGTT
Source organism: Sphaeramia orbicularis (assembly GCF_902148855.1). Taxonomy (NCBI): domain Eukaryota; kingdom Metazoa; phylum Chordata; class Actinopteri; order Kurtiformes; family Apogonidae; genus Sphaeramia; species Sphaeramia orbicularis. Next base: position 44,899,271 of record NC_043975.1, read on the forward strand.
TTCATTTATTTTCTAAAAACTTAGTTTTAGTATTAGTTTTAGTTTTGTCGTATCTTTTCTCTTCTTCTCCGTCGTATTCAAATAAATCCCAGACAGGACTCTGCTACTTTCTCCCAACGTTAGTCTCCATGTTTCCAGGTAAGAGTGGGGACAGAAGACGACTGGAAACCACAAGTGACGGACCGTCAAGTGTCGTATGGTCCCGCTAGATAAATTTCTAGAGCAAATAATCAATTTCATATCAATCCGACATTAACAAAGACGAAAACGAAGGGAATTTTATCAATAATTTTTATCCGTTTTAGTTAGTTTGTAAACACACAATACAGTTTCAGTTATCATTTTTTTCTTTTCATTATAGTTTTTATTTATTTCAGTTAACGAAAATGTTTTTTTCAATTCAAGTTTCCGTCATTCCGTTATTTTTCGCTAACGATAATAACCTTGGAACAAAACTCACATTCAAGATTCACTGAATTTGTCACAGAACTACATGTGTGAAGTTAATAAAAGTGTGTTTGTTCTGATGGTTAATAACATTTGTCCTGTTTTCAGTGGCACCTTAAACAACAGGATCCATTAAACATTAGGGGTGTAAGGAAATATTGGCTCTGAAATATATCGCAATATATCATTTCACAATACTGTATCGATATTAAAAAGCACAGTATCGATGTTTTTAGGTATTATTCAAATGCAGATATTGTGGAGGTTCATTTTTGTTTTGTTTTTCTTTTTTGTTTATATTTCATTTATTATTATTTAACACTTTTATTAAATAATGTTAGTTCCTTTGGTGGGATTGAACTAAAATACTGTTCTGATGTTAGTTCTGAACTAATAGAATATGAACATTTGAACAGGATCTTAAACTGTAATGTCTGTAAAACAGAATTTCAGTTTGAACACAGGAACATTTTGTGATATAGCATTAGATCCTATTGGGATCCAATAAATATGGTTAGTATTTGTGCAGATTTCTGGTGTAATTCAATTCTTCCAGGGTATAATCTTTTAAAAAGAAAGAAAAACCAATATTTTTTTTTTGCCTTTTTAACAGTATCGTGATATATCATATCGTGATCCTAGTACTGTGATTTGTATCGTATTGCCAGATTCTTACACAGCCAATTAAACACGACAAAGTGACAGAAGAATCCATCACAATTAATGGAACAAATGCAAAACATTATTCTATTTTATTTTTTCTTGAATACAGAATTGTATTCTTTATTTATCATGATTTGTTCATATGTTAATATGTTCCCATCTTTGTCAAAGAGGTCATTCATAAAAATAAGACCTTTGACGATCCAACTCTGCATAAAAACAAGTTTATGTGTAACTAATGTTTTTTCATGGTTCCAAATAACAGCTGTGTGCAGAAACGTTCCAAGAAAGTAGAGTTTACTGATGGAATGTAGAAAGTTCCAGAGGAGGTTTGGGGATGTAGTTACAAATGTAACCCTCCAACATGTTTAAATATGTTGTGTAGAATAAAAAAACAAATAGACTGAGGAGCCTTAATAGGGAAGTAACGATTACTGTTATGGCGATAAACCGCTGTAAAATTGCAGGTGGTTAGTATTACCGTTTAAATTCTAATGATCATGATCACCGTGTTTGATTACCGCACTTTTAGGGGAAAAAAACGGGGTAAAAATCTGCTTTTATGTCAAATATTTGAGTATAGTTTTAATTTATTACAATTTTAATTTTCTATACCTAATATTTGGAACCAATATTCACTTTTAAAGTCTCTGAAAAGGTTCATTAAGCATCTGTGTGTTATTTATGCAATAAATTATATACATGTTTCAAATCGGATTTTATATCTTTTGTGTGTTTTGTCCTTTATGTGATATAGTAGGTTAAAGTGAAAAAATAATAGACAGATGATATAGATGAAGTTGTCCTGAAAAAAAAGATCCCAAACATGGGTACAGGAAACATTTGTTTATATAGTATATAAAGGCAAAACCAAAAGGACTGAAAAACAGCCAAAATAGGCTCAGACCACTAAGGGTTAATATTTTAATGTTTCTGCAACAGAAGGTACATTGTGCCAATTATTTTATTTGTTTCAGTTTTTTTTAAGTACAACTTGGTTAAATTATTTCAGTGTGTGTATTTGTACTTTTTGAACATTTTGAGCACAATTTCCACAATACCACGATAATAATGATAACCGTGATAATTTTAGTCACAATAACTGTGATATGAAATGTTCATATGGTTACATCCCTAGCCTTAAAACATTAATCCGTTTTATTTTAAATTAATAAAATCCATTAACTCCAACCCTCCCTTTTTTCTAGATCCTGAAAGTTTATCTTTTTTTGGAGATGCTTCTGTTTTTCCAGGTTCAACTGATAAATAATTTATTCATTGACATAAATTAAAAAAAAAAAAAAAAAAAAAACTCAAATAAACCCATATGAAGGTGTTTCCTGTGGACCAGAACCGTTCCAGTCCAAACAGAACTTCTTTCATCATAAAGAACCCGTTCATCACCGCTGATGCGCGTGCACAGACCTACCGGTGTTTCCAGTCCGGTGGGTTCGGTTCGGGTCGGATCCGGATCCACTCTTCCAGTCCAGTCTAGTGGTTCTGGATGGTTCTGGTTCTGGCTCAGATATGCCGGTGTTTTCGGGTCCAGTGGGTTCCAAAACTCCTGACTCAAATGTCCGGTGAGTTCATGTGTTTCTTGGTTGTTCCCGTTCGTTTCTGCAGTCGAATAAAGTCGAATATGATCGAATATGGTCTGATATTTCAGATGGATGCGCGTGTCCGTGTCCGCGTCCGTGCGTGCGTGTCCGGGTCTGTCCGTGGGTACCGTGGGTGATCCTCGGTGCTTCTTTGGGTGTTTTTTTTCTCCTCCGGTGAATTTAACCGTGTCACACCGGCTCTGGCCACGCCACATGGGCTGACGGCTTGGCTCGGTCCTCCGGTCCAATGAGAACAGAGGCAGGGCTTCGGATGCAGCCACTGATAGAGGAAGTCCATGCACGCCCCCGGAATCACACTCACCCAAAAAAAAAAAAAAAAAAAAAACTACATGTCTGCGCGGGGTTACTACAGTTCATGTCCACGGAACCGGTGTAGAATTAGACCGGTCCAACCTGAGTCCAGGATTTAATTATTAAGAAGAGTCTAGAAGGGTCCTCTGAATAATTCATCCTGTCTATCCGACATGTTTATATCAAAATGTCACATCCTTTTTTATTTTTTTATTTAATTGAACTTTATTTCAAAGAATACAGTTAACAAAGAACAAACAAACCATCGACAAAGAAAACATGAAATTACAACAACCTTAACAAATGAATAATTTAATATTAGTTCTCTGGGTTTTATTATTTATTTATTTATTTATTTTTTATTATTATTATTATTATTATTATTATTATTATTATTATTATTATTATTTAGTTAGTTAGTTAGTTAGTTAGTTCTCCTGTTTTTTTTTTTTTTTTTTATTAAACAATGAACAATTCAACAATATATATACATAATAATATTACATCAAAGTAGGATTTAAAAAAGAAAAATAGTCACACTTCACAAAATATTTTACATTTCCAATGTATAGATATGAATGTAAGTAAAAAATAAAATAAATAAATAAATAAATAAATAAATAATAGTAGAAATAATAATAATAATAATAATAATAATAATAATAATATAATAACAATAATAGCTTGAGGTATACAAATAGAAATTAATAAATTTAATAAGATTATATACTTGACATAGATTTTTTTTTTTTTTTTTAACCCGCTTTAGCGTTTATAATGTTTTTCAAATCATCTAAACAATTGGTTAAAAAGTGCTTTAAAAACAATGATGTTAGGACACTGCTGTGCAAATTTGGTGCAATGAATATGAAATTTGGTAAATATTACTAAAAGACTGATCATATATCTTTACAAGAAAACATGAAAATACAGCAACCTTAACAAATGAATCATTTAATATTAGTTCTATGGGTTGTTTATTATTATTATTATTATTATTATTATTATTATTATTATATTTTTTATTGAACAATGAACAATTGAATAGTATATATACATAATAATATTGCATTTAAAGTTAGGATTTAAAAAAATAGAAACACTTCACAAAATATTTTACATTTCCAATATATAGAAACAAATGTAAGTAAAAATAAATAAATAAATAAAACAAAAATAAAATAAATAAGGTTGAGGTATAAAAATAAAAATTCTATGAATTAAATAAGATTATATACTTGACATAGATTTTTTTTATTATTTTACTCACTTTAGAGTTTATAATGTTCTTCAAATCATCTAAATAATTGAAAAAAGTGCTTTAAAAACAATAATGTTGGGACGCTGCTGTGCAAATTTAGTGCAATGAATGTGAAATTTGGTAAATATTACTAAAAGGTTGATGATATGATCTTTTTTCTGGATTTATTCTATCAGTTTGTGAAAGGCCAAATAAAACATGTTGAAAGTTCATTTTACATGAAGGGTCAATTCTGGTGTTTCAGAAATTATTTAAATACATATATTTTTTTATATTATTCATATTCTGCCACCAAATCAGATCAGTGTTACATCATCAACCAAATTGTTAGTAGCAAAATATCATATTCATAAATCCAAATTCTACAATCACAAACCTTCTTTTTTTAATATTTAAAACCATATTTCAAACATTTAATACTGTGAAAATAAGTAAGCTGTCAAACCCACTGATCTGTTATTACCTTTATGTGAACTCATGAACCTTTTCTGCCTGTACATTTTGTTCCCTGGTTCTGTTTATGTTGGTATATTAATACTGTATTCTGCATGTTTACGCTGTATTTTCAGTAACAGATAATGAATAAATATGTGTGGGAAAAAAATTTAAAAATTAAAAAAAAAATTAATTTCCAGTCACCTGAGCAAAAATAAATAAATAAATAAGAATAATAAGAATAATAAGACTAAGAATAAGCCAAAGTTTTCATCAAAGATCACGTTTAATTGTCATTTTCATGAAGAAAAGAACAGAAAATACCCTTTAAATAGTTTACTGGCGAAATGATGAGTTGGGTTTTTTTTAATCACATTAGAAAACGTCCGTCACTTGAATCATATTTAATGTCTACATCCGGTTAGACTTCCGTGTGTTTCTGTTGAATCTGTTCCTAAAATAAACCTGTAAACTCACTTCCATCCAGTATTTCTAACCCTAACCTTTAAGAACTGCAGCATTTATGATGTCATGGATCCTGTGCACGTGCAGACCTGTCCACAACCGTCTGGGATTCCTTTAAACGTTCCTTTCGCTTCACTTACAGTCCGCTCTGCGCATGCGTTTGGAACATGCGTTGACGGAGCCCGATGCTGTGACTGGCAGGTGAAGCGTCCAATCAGGGAAAGGAGGTGTGAAGATTCATCCAATGAGGAAAGAGCGGAGGGAATAGGGTGATAAAGGGGCGGGGCCAGTGCCGTGACGTCACCGGGAAGGCTCGTGTGACTGTGTGAGGTTACTGGAGTTCATGATCAGAGGATGACGCAGTGTTTCCTACTGACCTATGGGGTGAATGTGGTACGCACTGACCCAGACACAGTTACACAGTTTACCTGCACTTTACAACAGCTGATCTGTGGACGGTGATCAGATCGGCTGATGGACTGGCAGTCTTTTTTTTTTTTTTTATTCTCTTTGTTTATTTTTTTATTTCTTTATTCAAGTTTTTATTAGAGTTTTCACTTGGTACACTACAATCATAGTGTTGTTTAATGTTAACAAAGAGGGCTTCTATACGTACATGAAAAGTAGATGGACAGGCATTCTAACACTGATGAGGTTCAGTATTTACGGCTTTATCATCTGTTACCATGGAGACAATGAACAATAACATGTCCTTTAGTCAATAACCTTTTTTCCTGATCTATGCAGTGGTTGTTCTCATGTTCTGAAGCACCTTCAGCAACTTCCATAAGGATTAAACCATAAAACAATAAAGACATCCAAAATATTCTTCAGTTATGTGATAGAAGAGCCTGACCCCTGACCCCTGAACTGACCCCTGACCCCTGAACCTAACCCTGACCCCTGACCCTAAACTGCCTCCAAATATACATTTAATAAAATGAAACTATAATTATATCATTGATCACTTCATTTGTTTCCAATGTGAATTAAATGGTTCAAAGAATCTGAATGTATTGGAATGAGTCAAAGGCAAAGGTTCAGGTAAAATAGTAACAGCAATTATCTGACCTCTGACCCCTGACCCTGAACCTAACCCATAACCCCTGACCCTGATCCATCCATCCATCCATCCATCCATCCATCCATCCATCCTCTGGTTCTTCCTCTGGTTCCTCCTTTATTTCCTCCTCTGGTTCCTCCTGTAGTTCCTCCTCTGGTTTCTCCTCTGGTTCCTCCTCTAGTTCCTCCTCTGGTTCCTCCTCTGGTTCCTCCTGTAGTTCCTCCTCTGGTTCCTCCTCTAGTTCTTCCTCTAGTTCCTCCTCTGGTTTCTCCTCTGGTTCCTCCTCTGGTTCCTCCTCTGGTTTCTCCTCTGGTTCCTCCTCTGGTTCCTCCTCTAGTTCCTCCTCTGGTTTCTCCTCTAGTTCCTCCTCTGGTTCCTCCTCTAGTTCCTCCTGTAGTTCCTCCTCTGGTGTCTCCTCTGGTTCCTCCTCTGGTTCCTCCTCTGGTTCCTCCTCTGGTTTCTCCTCTGGTTCCTCCTGTAGTTCCTCCTCTGGTTCCTCCTCTAGTTGTTCCTCTAGTTCCTCCTCTGGTTCCTCCTCTGGTTTCTCCTCTGGTTTCTCCTCTGGTTCCTCCTCTGGTTTCTCCTCCGGTTTCTCCTCCGGCTCCTCCTCTGGTTCCTCCTCTAGTTCCTCCTGTAGTTCCTCGTCTGGTTTCTCCTCTGGTTCCTCCTGTAGTTCCTCTTCTGGTTTCTCCTCTGGTTCCTCCTCTGGTTTCTCCTCTGGTTCCTCCTCTGGTTCCTCCTCTGGTTTCTCCTCCGGTTCCTCCTCTAGTTCCTCCTCTGGTTCCTCCTCTAGTTCCTCCTGTAGTTCCTCGTCTGGTTTCTCCTCTGGTTCCTCCTCTAGTTCCTCCTCTAGTTCCTCTTCTGGTTTCTCCTCTGGTTCCTCCTCTGGTTCCTCCTCTGGTTTCTCCTCTGGTTCCTCCTCTGGTTCCTCCTATAGTTCCTCCTGTAGTTCCTCCTCTGGTTCCTCCTCTGGTTTCTCCTCTGGTTCCTCCTCTGGTTCCTCTTCTAGTTCCTCCTTTAGTTCCTCCTCTAGTTCCTCCTCTGGTTCCACCTCTGGTTTCTCCTCTGGTTCCTCCTCTAGTTCCTCCTCTGGTTTCTCCTCTGGTTCCTCCTCTAGTTCCTCCTGTAGTTCCTCCTCTGGTTCCTCCCCTGGTTTCTCCTCTGGTTCCTCCTCTAGCTCCTCCTGTAGTTCCTCTTCTGGTTTCTCCTCCGGTTCCTCCTCTGGTTCCTCCTCTGGTTTCTCCTCCGGTTTCTCCTCCGGCTCCTCCTCTGGTTCCTCCTCTAGTTCCTCCTGTAGTTCCTCGTCTGGTTTCTCCTCTGGTTCCTCCTCTAGTTCCTCTTCTGGTTTCTCCTCTGGTTCCTCCTCTGGTTCCTCCTCTGGTTTCTCCTCTGGTTCCTCCTCTGGTTTCTCCTCCGGTTCCTTCTCTAGTTCCTCCTCTGGTTCCTCCTCTAGTTCCTCCTGTAGTTCCTCGTCTGGTTTCTCCTCCGGTTCCTCCTCTAGTTCCTCCTCTAGTTCCTCTTCTGGTTTCTCCTCTGGTTCCTCCTCTGGTTCCTCCTCTGGTTTCTCCTCTGGTTCCTCCTCTGGTTCCTCCTATAGTTCCTCCTGTAGTTCCTCCTCTGGTTCCTCCTCTGGTTCCTCCTGTAGTTCCTCTTCTGGTTCCTACAGGTCAGGGGTTCAGCTAAAGGTTCCCTTTAGCTCTGGGTTCTTCTGCTCCTCTTTTCTTGTTCCTGTGTTCCAGTTTTAGATCACAGTGGACTGTTCTTTAGGTCTTGAACTAAAGTCAGCTGGACGTCCTTCTCCAGGAGGTTCTGAGACATTCCCAGGACACAGATCTAATCTCTCTGAGGAGGAGCAGTGGTTCTACTCCTCACCTCATCCATCCACTTCCACTGCTCGTATTCATGATTCTACCCACAGCTCACGATCATCTGTTTAACTTGGTTTGTTAAGTTTCACATCATTCATGCAATGAAATATACTTTCATATTTTCAAAACCAGCATAAATTAACACCTTCTCTGAAAACCTGCAATGTTCTTTAGTTCAGTATAATCCAGGCCCAGTGCAGAAGAACATGATTAGATCTTCATTCCTACAGTGATACCTGGTCCTAAGTAAGAAATGTAAAAACCTTCTGCTCTTTCAATCTGAATATGTAAATATTGGTCATTTTAAAATTTAAAATTTTTAAACTAATTAATTAATTAATACAAAGTGACTGAAAGGACTTTATTCCACATATTCTAATGAGGTTTAAGTTTGTAAAATCAGATGAATAACACCAATGTTCAGCTGATTCCTGAGTCGACTTCTACATGAATAAACTCTGTGCTGTGCACCTCCTGTGCTCCTGCTCAGCTCTCCTTCACCTTTAAGAGCAGAAAAGAGCTGCATTATTTATTATTATTATAATTCACACAAATACCTGGTCTCATTCAATCAAGTCTTTTATTGTTGTTTTTTTTTTTTTTACACTGTAGATAGGATTAAGTTTTATTTTTCAGCTCATCTGATTTTTATTACATTCAAAGCCGTTTGTTGTTGTTTACCACAGTGTGATTTTTTTTTTTTTTCCTCATTTACTTTTATTGTTGTTTTTGAGAAAACATAACCCAATACAAACAGTAATAGAACAAACAGCAGTGGGAGAACACAACATTCAGTTAACATTTAGTCCACACGCACATTGATAAGTTCATACACCAGAGTAATGTTCTGCTTTGTGAAACACTTTGAGGATATGCACCCCCACCCACCCACCCAATCCCCCTTTGGTCAGAAGTTGTCTGAGGGGTTAAAACTCTTCCTTCTTCAGCCTCTTTGGTCTGTGTTTCCTCAGACAAACCCAAACACACATTAACCCTAAACAGGAGTTTGTCACATGACTGTTGTCAGTAGAATCTACACATGTTCATCAGGTGTGTTCAGGCGTGTTCAGGTGTTCATCAGGTGTGTTCAGGTGTGTCTGCACAGGCTCATTATCCAAATGAGTGTACAGCATGGCTCCATGCTTTTGTGGATTCATACTTTCATGGGTTCGTGGATTTGTGGATTTGTGGTTTCGCAGTTTCAGGTGTTTGTTGATGTCGTTCAAAACTGATCACTTCTGATTTTTTTCTGCACAACTCATCTTTTCTTTGTATCTTTTGTTTGTATTCTAGTCAGATAATTACAGGTTCAGAGGACTAACAAGTTGGATTTTAGAAAATGTGTTTGAAATGGGGTTTGTAATTGGATGCATTTAGCTAAAGGTGTAAAATTAATCTAATTAAAGCTCTACCCTATGATGTGGCATTTTTACACTTTTTTTTGTCACCTTCAAATGCTCCTAATAAGTGTGTGTCAAACTAAAATGTAAAAGAAATCCACCAGGTATTGAAACTCAAGAATGTTTAATTCTCATATATTGTTCATATTTCTGATAAAATTCTGACCAATCATTTAATTCGGTCCAAATGAAATAATTGGCCGAGCCTGGCTGAACCTCCTGTCAGTCATCCATTATCGCCGTCCAGCATCCGATATGGGCACCTCTGAATCTGACGCTTCACTGCAGTACGTCCACTGGCCTTTCCCTCCTTATCGAGGGCCCTTTTTCCACGGCCGTTCCCTCACCGCCTCCTCTGAATGGATCCTACCAGGTGATAACAGTCATAGGAATTGTGGGTTGTTGCTCTTGATTTTCTTATTCACAGGTTAACACAAGCACAAAAAGTTGGTTTCCATAACTGCTTAATAAACACCTTGTTTACTGAACAACTCTATGCTCAGCTGTCCTTATTTCAGTCTATCAGCTCTAACATGTATGAAATGAATTGGATCCAGCGCTGACGTGACGGATGCTGTTGCATTAATCAACCACAAGGTGTCACCCTAGGTACGTGTTATGTCCACAGGAGACGCTGAAAGGAAAGAGGGAAGATACTTAAAGGCAGTATTTAAATTAAAAAATAAAAAAGTTAAAGTTTAGACTTAAAGCACTAGTAATTCATATATAAGTGTTTGTTTTCCACTTTTTAAAATTCTCTATCTGGCTTTCTTTTATTATTATTATTATTATTATTATTATTATTATTATTATTATTATTATTATTATTATATTGATGTAATAAGCCAAAACACCTCCTTTGTTGTTGTCTGCCTTTAGTGCAGGAGCAGTAATAGGAAGACACAGTGACATTTGGAAGCACCGCACAATGAAGATTATCAATCAGTTAATCAATCAATCAATCAATCAATCAATCAATCAATTACATTTTATTTATATAGCACCAAATCATAACAAAAGTTATCTCATGACACTTTATATATAGAGTTGGTCAAAACCAGACCCCAAGCCAATTTACAGAAACCCAACAGAATCCTCCAGGAGCAAACACTTGTGACTGGTGACAGTGGAAGGAAAAACTTCCCTTTAACAGCAGAAGCCTGGAGCAGACCCCGACTCCTGGAGGATGGCCGTCTGCCCTGACCAGACAGCCATCGGATTATCACTGATCTCAGTCTGAGTTTGCAGCGTAATGTCTCTGACATGATTTTAAACATAATTTAGGATTTAATATGGAGTGTGAGATTGACATGATAACCATAAACTCTAGTATTGTCAGACTTAGACTACTGCTCAGCGGTGTGGTCAAGTGCCAACAAGGAGATGGGAAAGCTGCAGTTAGATTAGATTAGATTAGATTAGATTAGATTAGATTAGATTAGATTTAATTTAATTTATTGGTCCCTGTGGGGAAATTCATCTTCACTGACTGAAACATTACAAGAAAAAGACATTACATAACATTACAAGAAAAAGACAGCAACATTATACAACACAGACAACAACAACAACAACAACAACAACAGTAGGGGCAGACATAACAAAAAGAGACATTGATAGAGTGACAGTTGCAGACTGGTCAGCCTGTCAGCGGGGCCTGGTGTTTAGGGCGGCTATGGCTGCGGGGATCAGGCTTTTCCCAAGACGGGCCCTCCTGAATTTTAATGTCCTGTACCTGCGTCCTGAGGGTAGTGGGATGAAGTAGCGGTGTAATGGGTGCGTGATGTCCTGGACTATTGTGTTTGCCATTCTGGTGATGGGTCTATTATTTAGTTCTGTGAGGTTGGGTGTGGGGAGGCCGATGATTTTAGCAGCTGTATTTGTGATGCGTGTGAATTTGGCTCGGTTAGTGATGGAAAGCATGGTGTAAAAACATGTGGAGCAGTACAGGAGGATGGGTTGGATGATACTTTTGTAGAGTAGCAACAGGAGGTGGGGTGCAACATGTAATCCTTTAAGTTTACGGATGGCTGACAGTCTTTGTTGGCTCGTTTTTTGAATGTCCGTGGTGTGCTGATCAAAGGTGAGTTTATTGTCCAGAGTTATTCCCAGATATTTGAAGGTGGAAGTTAGCTCAGAATAGAGCTGCTGGGCTGGCCCTGGGATGCACACTGAGGCCCAATGTCCATAAAATGCATGTCAAGCTCTGCCGGAGGAAAGCCACTGAGAGGCCCACAGCGTCACTGCCTGTTTTTGTTAGAAATATGAAGGTGTTCAAAAGCAGTGGCGATTTCTCATAGACTGCAAGGGAGGCCCGGCTTCCCCTAAAATTACGAAAATTAAATGGTTAAATATGTTCGGTTGTGTTGACATTTTATTGACTACAAATGTGTTAGAACATGTTCATCTCACAGATGAGTTCGTTCAGAATCAGCTTTAACACAAACCAACGGACGCGATGTTGTTCACTTCTCCTCCATTCCCGTCTCTGTTTTCTCCTCCATCTCTGCTCAGTGCATTTGTCCGTAGACTGCGGGCGTCTCTGGGCTTCAATGGGACTGAGTGGAACAGTTTTTTTCATTGCGTCAAAACTGGACGGTAATTGGATAAATGCCACGATGTTGTCCCGCCCCCAGACACCGGGCATCTCTGGGGGTGAATGGAGCTGTGGGTGGAGCTCGGCCGGGCTGGACGCCAGAATCCCATGTGCTGATTGGAGGATCGGTCAAAAGGCTGAATCCCGTTTGATTGACAGCTATTTTCAGATCTGCTCCTTCACTGACACAGTTCAGTTTAACACTGTCGCACATTCTGCTGTGAAATCAGAGAAACCACTACAAAATTACTCATTCATTTCTTGCACTGTAAATAAAACACACTCATTGTACTTCCTTGTTTCAATTTAACATAATTTCAGCATTTTCTTGTTTCAGTTCCATAATTTAATCATTTCTTGTTCGAGTTTAATATCGTTTTGTAGATAGTTAAATCAGTCAAACTGTCGGCTAGGTCGGAGTGAAAGGAGCATCTGTTTAAAAAGGCTGAAGTCTTACACCTACAACACAATGGACCAAGGCAACCTAAGCAACCCAGCTCTGCTGGACATTGAGAGGACACTGGTCCAGTCCCTGGGAAAGACGCCTACTTGGTACGATAAGGTCACTGAGCATTTTCTTAAAAAGGAACGGAGGGCTGAATGTATGTTTAAATAACCTGACTTTTTTTTTGTTTTTTTGTTTTTTTGTTTTGACGTAAGCCAACAATGAGCTTCCCCTGTCTGAAAGACGAGCAGCCGCCACTGATATATATATATATATATGTGTGTATACATAATACATATTTTTATTTATATATATATATATATATATATATATATATATATATATATATATATATATATATACATATATATATATATATATATACATATATATATAAAAATATGTATATGTCAGGGTAGAGACTGTGATCTGGTAGGATCGGCGATTCTACCAGTAGAGACTCTGATCGTACTCCGATCGGAGTCTCTACTGGTAGAAACTCCGATCCGAACCCTAACCCTAACCCTAACCCTAACCCTTCTACTGGCAGGATCGGAGTTTCTACCAGTAGAGACTACGATCGGAGTCTCTACTGGTAGAATCGCCGATCCTACCAGATCGCAGTCTCTACCCTGACATATATATATTTATATATATATATATATTTTTTTTTTTTTAAATTTTTTTTTTTTTTTTTTGGGGGGGGGGGGTGTCAGTCATAGCACTGGGTTGACCATGTAAACTGCAACCATTGTTCCTGGGCCCCACCCCCTCTACTAGCAAGCAGACACAGACGCACCGTGAGACCTGACATAATCTGTCCTTGCATACGGTTAGTAGCTCTGTACTGTATCTGTGGAGCATATACCATCTGTGCTCTGTAGGCTGTGGATGCTCAGCTGTGTTTGCTGTTTGAAACATGGATAATAGAAAGAGCAAGGGTGGTGTGGAGAAGGCAAGAATGAAAAAGAGGAAAGCTCTGGAAGCAAACACAGCCAAATGTGACAAAATCTGCAACTTTTCACAAAAACGACCTCTCAGTTGGAAACTAATGAGGACGATGAAACGGGTAAACCACTTTTCAAGTTACTTAATTATCGAGTCAGTGAATTGTGTGGCATTGTGGTGTGTAACATAACGTTATGTCATTTAAATAATAGTATGATGCGATGCCACAGAACTGGGAAACTTTGTCTTGTAGCTCCTCAGAGTCAGAAAGCAGATCCAGCAGCAGACACCAGCCATGAGCCCACAAGTCCAGAGTGGGCAGGTAGGACTGCTCAGAGAGGGAAGAGGATTAGAAGAAATAGGCTCCTATGAAGAGTATGGTGTAGGCCTGTTCAATATGAAAGGTGCTCTGAGATACTAGATGATTCAGCACTACATGAATGAAACTGACACCAAGACTTTGCAAAATAGAAGATTTGTGCTGAGAATTATGACCATTCTTAAAATGTGCTTTAGTGTCAGAAGCAGAGCCAGGAGCCAGTAGTGATGAGGGGATTGCTCCTGTCAGGATGGAAGGAAAAGGTGAGCTGTTGGAACAGACTGTGTGAACAAGCATTAGTTCCAGTAAAACCACTTTCTATACCCAAACGATAGTCCTGACCTATTTTATTTTTTATCATTAAAAGTGAGACAGTAAATACACAAAGCCCACAACTGAAAGGCAATAGAATAAAGTAATATTAAATAAGCCTGCATATTTAGCCAGTGTAAAGATCTGAATTGGTTAAGTAAGTCCAAATGTCTGTAGATATTATTTGTGTGAAGTGTGAAAGGGAGAGCAGAGTCTACTGATGACAGAGGAGCAGCTCAGCAGCACAACCCTGAACCACTAGGCACAAATGAGACAGATGACGATAACATGTAGGGTTAGAATTGCATGATTTTAATAATAATTGGTTGTGATCTAAAGTGGGTCAGTCTGAGGCATGAAACTCCAGGGCTGAAAATGAGTCTCAGTCCGGCCCTGAACTAAGGCCTAATATTATTAACATTGCACCTATTTTACTTAAGAATTTTCAGGTTGTTCATATTTGTTCATGTTATGTTCAAGTACAATTCGTAGATATAAACATTTTCATTACAGAACTTTAAGTTTTTCACTCAGAAGTTCTTATCCTATTATTTATATTATTTACTGGTTCGGCCCACTTTATACCATATCAGGCTGTATGTGGAACTGAACTAACATGAGTTTGACACCCCTGTTTATGTGGTTTTCCTGTAATAATGGACCATATTGTTATACATGTGTATTTTGTTGAGGTTCTAAAAGTTTGATTTGGAGAGATGACCAAAATAATGCACTGTTTGTCTGAGTGAAAGTCTGAAGGTTTTTTTTATTCGGACAGAAATGAAACTCACAAAATGGAAAGAACCAGACAGATGAGCTTTACTGGAGCAGCAGCTGTTCACGGATCTGTCACTTATGTGTGAATGTGGTCTGAGGAAAAGTCTTTTTTTTAAATTTTGTGTTATATAGAGTACAATAGAAACATAAAAGTACAATACAATATTAATATAACAACATGAACAGAACAGAACATAGCCAGGAGACAAAATATGCAATCAGAAATAGTAAATCAGTTTATGCAAAGATCAGAACTGTCACACAGATCAGTGGTTTTGATAGCTTTTTTTATTTTCAGAATACTGAATACTTGAAATATAAGCTCAGTTTTAAAGATTAAAAAAGAAGGGTTGTGATCAGAGAATTTGGATTTATGAATCTGGTATTTTGCTAAAAAATAGAATTAGATTGATGATGTAATATGGATACTGATTTGTTAGCAGGATATAAGAAATACCAAACAATGTTTTTGAATAAGTAAGAGAAAAATCAGAATCAATATTTTGACAAAAAAAACAGACATCTTGCCAGAAAACATTTAAGAAGGGACAGGAACCAAAACAGATGATATACATTTTCTTCTGATTGATGACAAAAGGAGCAATCCACAGTGATGTCCTTTTTATATCTTTGTAGGAAAAGTTTGCAAGGATAGAAACGATGAATTAATTTGTGAGAAACTTCTTTTTATCTTGTTTATAATTAAATATGTAGAGGGTAGACACCAGATTTTCTTCCATTTCAGGTTTAGAATGAGATTATTCCAATAAGACACCACATTTGGAACAGAGACAACGTTCTTTTGGAATAAACTCTGAGGAAAAGTCTGTTCAATGATGGGATTTAAAGGTGACATGTGTTCACTCCAAGGTTATTATCGTTAATGAAAACTAACGAAATGACGAAAACTATAATTGTAAAAACATTCTCGTCAACTGAAATAAATAAATACTATAATTAAAAGAAAAAAACGATAACTAACTGAAACTGTATTGTGTGTTTACAAAACTAACTAAAACGTATAAAAATTATGGATAAAATTCCCTTTGTTTTCGTCTTTTGTCAATGTCAGATTGATATAAAATCGATTTATTTCCCTCAAGCAATTTTAGCTGCTGGCACCATATGATATTTAACGGTCCGTCACTTGTGGTTTCCAGTCGTCTTCTGGTCCCCACTCTACCTGGAAACATGGAGACTAAAGCTGGGAGAAAGCAGCAGAGTCCTGTCTGGGATTTATTTGAATACGACGGAGAAGAAGAGAAAAGATATAAAACGAGAAAAGCGACAGATCTGCCCCCCCGACCATCACCACCAAAATTTAATCATTTCTTCCTTGTGCCCGTATCAACATTTCCTGAAAATTTCATGAAAATCCATCCATAACTTTTTGAGTTAGTTTGATAACAAACAAACACGCAAACAAACAAACGCGCAAACACACAAAGCAAAGTGATCACAATACCCCTGACGGAGGTAAAAACAAAAATTAATACTGAAACTAAGCATTTAGAAACTAGAAGCACATGGAGAGCGCAGACCTCCGCTAAGGCAGATCAGTGGCCCCCCACCCCCAATCACAACCAAAATTTAATCATTTGTTCCTTGTGCCAGTATCAACATTTCCTGAAATTTTCATCCAAATCCGTCCATAACTTTTTGAGTTATCTTGCACAGAGAGACAAACAGACAAACAGACAAACCAATGCCGACAAAAGCATAACCTCCTTGGTGGGGGTAAAAAATGAAAACTAATAAAAACTAGCAAACCTGCGCTAAAAACAAATTAAAACAAACTGAATTAGAGAAAAAAAAGTCAAAACTAAATAAAACTAAACTATAACTAGAAGCACTTGGAGAGCGCAGACCTCCGCCAAGGCTGATCAGTGCCCCCCCCCCCCCCCCCCCCCACGCCAAGGACGTTTTGTTTTTGCCAGGGTTTGTTGGAAATGGGCCCCCCCGTGGGCCCCCCCACCCCCGATCACCACCAAAATTTAATCATTTCTTCCTTATCCCATTTCCAACAAACTCTGAAAATTTCATCAAAATCTGGCCATAACTTTTTGAGTTATGTTGCACACTAACGGACAGACAAACAGACAGACAAACAAACAAACAAACCCTGGCAAAAACATAACCTCCTTGGCGGAGGTAATGAAAAATCCAAAACTATTAGAACCTTGGTCTCTCATCAGTAAAACTAAACAAAGGCCTTTCTGTGGTTTTCTGGTGTAGATTCTTGTTCTACTGTGTTCAAAGGAACAGACACCAGTTGCCCCTCCTGCTCAGTGATACTCTGCCAACACAGGGATTACTTTGGAGGATTAACTTTCAGTCTTTTCAAAAACGTATTAAAAATTGTGTATAAAAAAAAAAAAAATGCACAAGTACATGTAATGACATTAATTCTTATTTAAATCTACTGAGCTTGTGCACTTTCAGATTCTTAATCTGATGAAATAACAGAAAGAAAAGACCAACACATTAATATTTCACTCAGAGTCCAGTCCATGAAACAGAATCCTTCTATTGGACAACATGACTTTTCCAGGATGTGGAGTGTGTCTGAAAACCAATAAAAATACACCACAGATCCTCATTGTTTTACTGGTTCACATGTTTCTTCTTTACAAAACCAGACAGAATGTAGCTTATATCTGAACATATTCAAACGCAGACACTTTAAATAAAATGAATAAATCATCATTTTATAATTCGCAGATGTTCTGATGAACTTTAATCAATATTGGGTCTTTTCATCGGACATGACAACAATGGTTTGGAGCAAAAGTACGAAGAACACTACAAAAGATGAAGATCTAAGGCAGATCTTAGTTCAGTTCCACACTCAGCCCAATTCAATCTCCAGTGGGCCGAACCAGTAAAATAATAACAGTGAAAAAAGTAAAATTATGATCAGGTTTAAAGCTACAAAGTTTCCTTAAAAATCTGAAAAACATGAACAACTTGAATTGTCTTAAGAAAAACAATTGCAATTTTAACAATATTCTTCCTCAGTTTATCAGTTTACCATTTACACATGTGCGTTACAATCGCACAAAACATTTAGTAACAGGCAGAATGTTGGTAAAACTGCATTTACTTTTCTGAAGACATTTCCATTTGTTCATATTTGTTCAGGTTATTCACATTTTTTGGAAAAGTATAGTTTGGTAATCTAAACATTTTCATGTAATTTTACTTTTTTACAGCAAAAAAACAAAGAGAGAATTTGGGGTTGTCATTATTTATAGGTTATTCTGATAATATTTTACTGGTTCTGACCCAGTTGAAATCTAATTGGACTGTATGTGTCTGTATGTGGAACTTGAATTAAAATGATTTTGACACCACTGATTGTTAATGTCTTCAGTGTAATTTTTGCATTTCACAAATTCATCCCGCGGGCTGGATTGGACCCAATGGCGGGCTGGATTTGGCCCCCGGGACGCATGTTTGACATCTGTGTCCTAAGGACTCACAGGTGTGTGACCCCACCCATGGACCAGGAAAAGGAGTGCAGGACTGGTTGTGCATTCCTGTTGAGAGTTAACCCAACAACCCTTTCATGGTTTAGTCTGCATCCATCTGTGCCCCCCTGATCCTTCTAAAGGCCCTCCTCATGTGGGTGGACTACAGCCCCCACCTCCTGTAAAGCAGCAGCAGCAGCAGTAGTCCACACTCGGCACCAACGGCTGAGGACCATCCACAGACTGTGGATGTCTGACATTTACATGAGTGCCTTCCTGGTATTGAACGGTGGTTTACTCCACACGTACGTTAGATAATAGAGAGGTAGATGTTTTCAGGGTGTGTTTGATTTGTTCAACTGCCACCTGGAGGACTAGTGTCACACTAAATACACAGTACAACAGTACAAACAACTGTTTTCAGCTACATGGGAGGATTTTTGCAATTTTTTCAGCAGTTGGAATAATTACTGATGGAACACGATGTGAGGAAAGGAATCAGATCTACAATAGAATAGAATAGAATAGAATAGAATAGAATAGAATAGAAGAATAGAGTAGAGTAGAGCAGAGTAGAGTAGAATAGAGTAATAGAGTAGAGTAGGTAGAGTAGTGTAGAGAATAGAATAGAATAGAATAGAATAGAATAGAATAGAATAGAATAGCCTTTATTGTCATTGTGTTTAATGACATTAGAAGTCCTACTCAGTCAATGCAACGATACAAACAAATACCAGTACTTAAGAAAATAAGAATAGAGAGAATAAAAAAATTACAAGGACTAAAAATAAGATAAGAAAATGGAATATAAATTTTACAAAGTAACATAAGAATAGTGTAACCCAGGTGATAAACCTGCGCGCTTGTATCACTTTAAATCGTGTCTTCCTCCGGTGAGTGTGGTTCAGTGTTGGGCCGTCAGGGCCTGTAAGGTTAATGAGGTTATTACTGATGCTTCTTTAAGCCTCAGTCACAAAGCTTCGTATGAACGATGGGTTGTACGAATCCACCGGTTCGTATGAGTTCTGGAGTTTGTAGACATTAGTTGAGGCAGCAGTAGTTTCCTATGGCTGTGAAACTCACAGCGCTCGCAAGTCAATGGTTTGAAGATCTTACACTGTTTCAGTCCGACAGCAGCAGAAGAAGAGGGACATCCGAAAGCGTTTCACAAAAAACACAACTTGATGTAGTTTAATGCCCCGGAACAGTGATCTATTATCACCAAAGTTCGTGTGGACATCTGTTATCATGTCCACTTTCACCTCTGCAAAAAAAAAAAAAACAAAAAAAAAACACAACATAGTTTAATCTTAGAGTACTGTTCATTCATCATTTCATTCATTCATTTATTTTCTGAACCGCTTCATCCTCCAGACGGTCGCAGAGGCACTGGAGCCTATTCCAGCATTACAGATGTCCATGCATAATTTGGTGATAATTGATGCTCTTTTCAGACATTAAACTATGTTAACCTATTTTTACATCAAACCTTTTGCATTTTCAGTGTTTGGGATCATGCGCTGTCCGTGGTGCTGAAATCACACATTACTGCACGAGAACGGACCTGTAGTGATAGAAATTAGGATTCATAATAAGACATCAGATGAATACATTTGAAGTAGAGGGTATAAGAATAAAACAAAGATACATAAGAATAATAGAGAGAAGTGAACGTCAAAAACACTAACTGTCCAACACGCACATCCATCAGCCTGATCCTCGTCCCGGTGGACTGTGCATTATCTCTGCAGATTTGTTTCAAGTTTAGTTTTCTGTTAATAAAAGACTTTATTCTTTATATGTTCTGCACCGTGTGTTTGAGACCAGTCATTCACTCAGTCTTGACAGTTTGTATTCGACCCCTCTAAGAACGCCACAAATGTCGTACTACTGCTGCACTGCATCTTACGTCCACCTGTCTTGTGCGTTCGTTTGTGTGAATGTCGTATGGGACCCCTAATAACATCGTAATGTGTTCTACTTGCGGCCACCGCAGGAACATGTGGGTCCTGGAAAAGACCTCCTGATCCACGAACGTTGTGCATTGTTCTTACGTAGTTCAAAAGGCATTCGTGAGTGTGAAAGGGGCTTTCATACTGCGTTCGTTCGTAACGGCATTTGTGACTGAGGCTTCATGTGTGTTGCAGCTGCAGCTGCAGTAGGAGAGTTGTGCACCTGGGTTTGTTTATTCAGTAAAGGCATTTATTGTGGCTACACCAGTTATCTATCTGCGATGCAACAGCTCTTTATACTGCATTTCTACATAATAAGATGCTTTTTATAACCATTAAATAGTTATTGAGGGGTGGATTGATTCAGACAGAGCACTACTGAAGGCCCAGGTGTGAAATGCACGGTCTGCCACTGGTGTGGTTAAAATCTCACAGTGTTTACATGATCTCTCGCAAGACGGTCACGTAGGTCGGTGCGGCCAATTGGTGCTGGCGTTGGGGATGTCATGGGGTCACAAGATGGGGTATAGAGGGTATGCACATATGTCACTTTCCCCCTAGGCCACGCCCCTCTAAGTCCGACTGAGTGTCAAAAACCAACCTCCTCAACATGACGGAGTATAGCAGTAAACACAGTGACACTGGGAAAATGTCAAATATGAAATTAAATGAAGGACAGTTGGACTGGACATGGATCTGTACGAGCTACCAAAGAACAAGTGGTCCATGAACACTGACATGTGGACACAAATGGAGGATCCTGACATCCAGGGTGGAGGGGATCAGCGCTACTTTTACCTGACACAAATATACATGGTTTCATCATCACTGACAACCAGGGTCCAAAACTAGGACCCAGAACCAGCTGATCCAAAGTGCATTTACAGTAGATAGTGTACTGACCCCAGTGAATATATGCATGATCTACTGGGACTGAGGAGATTTACTGAGTCTAGTTCAGATCCAGTACTTTATACAACACAGATACTACTGCTGTGGACCAGCAGGGCACCACTGGATTCTGGGAAATTAGGAGATTTATACCACCTGTTTTTAAATTAACACATTATTCTGGTAATATTATTATTATTGTCGAAATATGACGACTTTAATCTCATAAACGAATGACATTTTTGTTAAATTATGATTTTTTTTTTATAACTATGACTTTATTCTCATACGAGTAACATTGTGATTCTTTTTGTATTTGACTTTATTCTCATAAAATTACGAGTTTTATGTCGATATTTTATGACTTTATTCTCGTAGTGACCAGTGTTTTTATTTTCTTATGTGGTCCTAATACTCCGTCGTAGCTTTATTCTCCAGTTCCCCCGTATTTGAAAAACTAGGTTAGCCTCAGTTTCAGTTAGTTTATTAATCATGTAGGAGCACAAGGTTCAGAATCACAAACTGAACACAAAACCATGAAAGATCTGATCATGAAACCAAGAGCTTTACTAAGAAGTAATGTTAGCCAAAACAATACATCATTTAAGGTCTGATTTGACCCAAAAATACAGCATAAATTAATGTTAGCTGACACCAAACAGGATCCACAGATCTAGGTTTGGTTTCCTGGATTTGTGGATCCATCTACTTCTCTTTTCTTTGTCTTTCGGTGTCTGTAAAACAATAGCTCCGACTGCTTTTCAACAGCTCAGTCTCACAACAGCTCTTCCTCATTTTTTATTAAATATTGTTCTTCAGTTTAGACAGTATTAAAGCCATTGCTGCCACTCATCTCCCTCGTTCTGCCACTCAGTGGGCAGAACTGCGGTGACTTCCGCTAGCGGTGATGTCACGTGCAGACCCTCTATATCCAATCTCGCTTCCGTCACGTGACTGGGTGTAACCAATCACGGCTCATATATATACGCGGTAGTTTAGTTGCTCAGGTGAAGCGGAGACACCACAGGAGATGCACACTGAAGGTTGGTCTGAACGTACTTTGTACTTCTTTCATAACCGCTAATGAGTTAATTCTCAGTGTACACATTGTGGTGTTTAGGAGCTGTCCACTGAGACCCAAGCCGTGTTAAACGGACCAGTATGACCAAAATTATCACTGGAATTGGTGAGTTTCCATTTGTGCCAGCTATGCTAGCTTAGCTGCAGCTAATTAATTCATCTGGATGTGGTTAGCCAGTTATTTTGCTGCCACTTACAAACGAAGTCTACCTCAAACTTAATGTCCATCCTTGTTAACCTTGAGTTGTGACATGGACTTATTAATTGCATTAATGACATGAACGAATTAATGAATAATGTATATTATTTATTTTCATGATATTGACTTATTTGTCTGTATTAATGATTTGTTTAATGCATGAATTGATGATTAATTGTGTATTTATTTTCATCATTTAATTAACTGTATTAATGATCTGATTAATACATGGATTGATGATTAATTGTGAATGTTATCTATTTTAAAATATGATTGATGTATGTTCATTGGACGAATGAATGCACTATTGATTAAATTTGATTAAGTAATTAATACAGCTGGTAGTATTGTGTGCACACTGGATTTAACCTGTTGGTCTGTGCAGTAATTGAGTCCTATTTTCTATACAGGCCAGGGTTTGTGATTATTCTATTCGATGGTGAGCTAACGAACCAGGCTTTGAGCCTAGCCCATGAACTCAATGATTGCGCTTACCCAGTGCGAAGAGCCCCCTACGGCATTCTGCTGCTTGGCTGGTAGGAGGACTCCTTCAGCCCACAACCATTTTTCCCACTCCGCCCCACACATACTCATTCACTGCCCACTTCTAAAAGGTTTCCCCTTCACACAAACTCTACTGCAATACCTGGATCCATGGACGCATCTTCATACAATCCCAGTGTGGGTACTGAACTGTACTAACTTTATGTTTGGGGACTCGTCTTCTTTGTTGCTCTACTGGTCAACAAATCAGACTGTGAACTATGGTGTTGCATTCTTGTTCAAACTGAACTGCCGCAGCTTTGTTTCAGTTGTCTATTCATTACTACACAGTCTGTTATATGTTGTTGTTTGTTGTTATTATTTTCAAGACATGTAACCTATTTCAGCGCAAACCTCAGTCTCTGTCTCTCTCTCTCCTTGAGTGATCCTAATCTTCTGATTATTAGCACTAGCCTATTATTATATGCTTATTAGTGTTATTACATGTAATAACAATAATTACAATCGTAATTACACATATGCTACAATAGAGCTAAGTAGAATTAAAAAATAAAACTGGACAAAATATGATGGACACAAAATTACAGAATTAACAGTATGACAGTGTGTGCGTGTGTGTGTGTGTGTGTGTGTGTGTGTGTGTGTGTGTGTGTGTGTATACACACATAAATACACACTGTTATTCATGGCGCTTTATATCAAACAAACAAATAAACAGAGAAATATTTAATGTAAAAAGCCTGCAGCAGTTTCAGCTGTTCCAGTTCTCTGCTATAGCAGTAGGTGCATCATTAGGTTCATTACTGTGATTATAATATGTACAGTCTACTTTGTTAGGTCATATATTTTATTTGGAAAAAAACACTTTGCTTTCATCTTTTATAATGAACTCATCATGAAGTAGTTCAAGTGGTGCTCAAAAGCCTTTGGTCTTTTCTATGAGATGAGGGTAGAAGTGTTTCTGTGAAAGAGAACAGACAAAGAGGGACAGTGTATGTTGGTGCATATGTTTGTGTTTCCATTGGCAACCACATGTTGACTGCAATGTACAGAGATTTACAAATGACTGCATTTCCTGTTGGATAAAAATGACAAGACAGAACAAGTGCATTAGATTATTCTATGATGTCATTGTCCAAGTAATGATATGTATCAGACTGCACTGTCTGTCTGAGTGTTGTCTTCAGTGTAAGTACACACAATACAAGTACACACACAATAGTATCGACAACGATTGTTTTTTATTAGACAACTTAATAAACAGAATTATGTGTATCTGTTTACAAAAACGGAGGACAGTAAACATACAGTGGAACTGACTCGTGTGGCTCCACAGGTTCTAGATGTGGTCGTTTTTCTGCTGTTGTGAATTCGTTCATGTTGTACCACATTTGTCCAGCAGTCACTGCCAAAGTGTTCTGGACATAGAAACAGGATTATAAGGATATTATATTAAAAATTACTGATATCTGGCAAAATATAGTAACTGTTACTGTTTACACTAGTCTGTTCACTGAACAAAAATACAGCAGGATGACAAACTGTAATAGCTGTGTACGGACACACACACACACACACACACACACACACACACACACACACACACAGGCCACTTGGCTTTTATAATATCAGTTATAATAATGATGATAATAAAGAATATGTCATGCAAAGAATCAGAGGAGTTTGTATGTGGATTCAAAGTACTGTTTGTACTATGACAGTTTTTTATGAAGATGATTTTGTCTTTATTATTCAAGCAAAGGAAAAAAAAGGCAAACAAAAATACAGTTTTGAAAGAAAAAAAAATCAAGATTTGAAAACTCAAATAAAAGTTTTAAAATTTTTAAGCTGAGCCAAATTATTGTTTTAATTTTCTTTCATTTCAGATCTGAAACTTCTGCTTCAAGGCCAAAAATGTTTTGCCATTTGAAAAGGTTTTGCACCTCTAAATCTTGTGTGAATCAAAAAGTTTTGCTCCCAAATTGAAGTGGTACTTAATCCTGGGTCAAAATTGTTTGTGAATTGAAAAGTTTTGCACATCAAAGTCTTTTGCGAAGCATAAAGTTTTACTGTCAAGTTGAACTGAACATGATGGGCGGGATCTACACGAGCAGAAGGGGTGGATTTCTATTGGTAGCTTGCTTCTGATTGACAGTGTGGCAGGTGCCTGGTCCTCCCGCCCACTTTCTTTTTTTTTTTTTTTTAATTTCAAACATGCAAAGAAACAAAATAAAACAAAACAAAGCAAATTAAGACAAAAACAAAATAACATTTAAATGGACAGAATCTATCTTCAAGCACATACAAGTCTGAATATTGCATGGTCGAAAAAGAGTAGGAAGAAGTATGAACTTATTTAATCCTATCCCTCAGTGCTTTTACACCTTTATCATTAACTTAAGACAACAATCAAACAATACTATTTTCCTAATTTTACCATCGAACCACAACAATCCATAATGCGGTGGGAACACAATCGATTTAGTTCAGCTTAAAAATTTTGAAACCTTCATTTTTGTTTTCAAATGTTGATTTGATTTTTTTGTTTCAAAACTGTTTTTTTTTTTTTTCCTTTTTTTTTTTTTTTTCCTTTACTTGAATAATAAAGACACAAAATGATCTTCAAACTTTTTCAGTATTTCAGTTAAACGGTGTAATAACCAAGATTATAGTAGTTTTGGATTTTTCATTATAGTTTAGTTTTTTTTAGTTTTGACTTCTTTTTTTCTAATTCAGTTAGTTTTAATTCATTTTTAGAACAGGTTTACTAGTTTTTATCAGTTTTCTTTTTTTTCTAAATGCTTAGTTTTAGTTTAGTTTTAGTATTAATTTTAGTTTTGTTGTGTTTTTTATCTTCTTTGCCGTCGTATTCCAATAAATCCCAGACAGGACTCTGCTGCTTTCACCCAACTTCTCCATGTTTCCAGGTAGAGTGGGGACCAGAAGACGACTGGAAACGACAAGTGACTAGAAGTGTAGGACCGTGAAGTGTCGTATGGTGCCACTAGCTAAAACTGCTAGAGTGAAATAAATCAATTTCATATCAATCCGACGTTGACAAAGATGAAAACGAAGGGAATTTTATCCATAATTTTTATCCACTTTAGTTAGTTTTGTAAGCACACAATACAGTTTCAGTTATCATTTTTTTGTTTTAATTAAAGTTTTTATTTATTTCAGTTAACAAAAATGTTTTGTTCAATTCTAGTTTTCATCATTTCATTAGTTTTCGTTAACGATAATAACTCTGGTAATAACTCTGCCTATTTGTCAGCCTTTCTGTCCCTAAACTTTCTCTGCTCATGTGCCGCTGTCACCCTCAGACTGTCTGCTGCTTCAGTTGCCCTCGTTGCCCTCAGACTGTCTGCTGCTTCAGTTGCCCTCGTTGCCCTCAGACTGTCTGCTGCTTCAGTGTAATGCTGTTGACCTTGTGTCACCCCTCCCTGGACCAGACACCCACCATCTGGCCACACTTCCACTGGTCTACATTAACGGTGACCTCCAGCAGAAGCGTGCACACAGTCCGTCTGCATCATTTGGTAGCGTTCATGTGGCTTTGACAGACCACGGCAGACTGTAGATGGTGGGAGGATCCAGGGAGGGGTTTGACAGAACAGTCTAGAATAGAGTGGGAGTGAAAGGAAGTGGGAAGAGAGTGATGGGGGGAGATAAAGGTAATGACTAGAGAGAATACTGGAGATGAGAAATGATCCCGGTCTGTTGGGCATCCATGAAGAAAGAGGAGATCGAATGAGACAGCTGAGGAGGAGGGAAAGAAAAAAAAAAAAAAACAGTGGTAGGATGAGTCACCAGTTCTACCTGTGCCATCTTTAAGCTGCTCTGAATGCACAAAGAGTTATGATTCTGATTGTGGTGGTGGGGGCACAGCAGCTTTGACAGAAAAACCATGTAAATGAGTAAATGAGCATCTTCATGAATAGGACTGAATGTTCCTCATCAGCTTATGGTCGTCCAACAAACTGATGAGGCAGTGTTCATGGACCAATTAATAAAACTGATAATTCACAACAAGTGTTCAGAGAACACAAACCTCTGCCAAACACCCCGAACGGTGTGCATGTGTGGATCGACTATTTCTTTTTAAATTAAACAGTTTCCAGGTTGTTCCATACAGCAGAAAAAGTTGAAGCTTGGTACCAGTCATTTGTATGTCAAATTATATTAAATTCCAATCAATATTTGTTGAGTTATAATGAAAAATGTGTTGTAAATGGCATTTTCAATGTTAAATTGAAATGTCCACAGAGTCCACATTCCACAGTGGATGCAGACAATTTTGTGCCAGATACAAGGTATTGTTATAAGCTACGGCTGGATCAAATTGGAGGCTAATCAGAGTCATTTTGAATTTTTTATGAATTTTCGAAAAGTACTCAATGATGAGAGATAGGAAAATTGTAGATTTTGTGACCTTGCTGTGACCTTGAACTTTGGCCTACTTGGCCCAAAATTTAATGGGTTGGTCCCAGGGCCTAGGCCTATCTGTGGGTACAATTTGGTAAAGATGGTTGGAATAGTTTTCCCGTAAAGTTGCTAACAAACAAACAAACAAACACGTAAACAAACAAACACACAAAGCAAAGTGATCACAATACCTCCTGGCGGAGGTAAAAACACTAAAACATATGTCGTGTAAAATTTACGACCACAAGTGGGAGACATCTCTGGTCTCTTTGACAGTCTTCCCCAGTTGTATTTATGTCTCTGTACTTCCATCTATGTAGTGGAACTTTGTCCAGTAACAGTCACATGGAGCCAAAGACCAGCTCAGAGATGGAGCAGAATTGGAGCCGCATACAGTGTTTATTCATACACAACATAAACACTGAGTTGACATCTGCAGAAACAACTGACTTTTCGCTCTGGGAGACTGCTTTTATTTTATTTTTACTTTTGGTCCAAAAGTAGGGTGGGTTTTAGGTATGAACCATACTCCTACATTCCCTTTTTACCTCCACCAGGAGGTATTGTGATCGCTTTGCTTTGTGTATGTGTGTGTTTGTTTGTTTGTTAGCAAGATAACTCAAAAAATTATGGACGGCTTTTCATGAAATTTTCAGGAAATGTTGATACTGGCACAAGGAAGAAATGATTAAATTTTGGTGGTGATTGGGCGGGGGGCACTGATCTGCCTTGGCGTCTGCGCTCTCCGAGTGCTTTTCCTGTTATCATATTTTGAACATTAATCTAGTATGGCTGAGTAAAAAACATGAGTTTGATCGATTTCCTTTTAATTTTGTGTAATCGGTTAATGGTCGATGAGATCGATTTTTTTTCAGAGCAGGACTGCGAGTAAATGACCCGGAAACCTCCGACATGGAAGCACGGCCAGTTCCGTCTCACGAGCCCCTCGCGGGAGTCTTGGTCGTGCTTGCGACGGTTCTGGCACAGGGGGAATGTGGAGGAAGGGTGGGGAAAACCCCTCCGCGGGAGTTCCTCCCGGCCTCAAACTCGAACCCTCAGTGCGGAGGAACTGGCAGGTGGAGGCGGGTCGCCGAAGCTGGTGGTTCTAGAAATATTAACTTCGATCACCTGTGGCTGAGGACGGAGTTAGAGGAAAAGGTAAAGTGGAAATCACGAAGCTCCACCCACACTCCCCCTCCAGTGAGCTTCTTGTACCAAGGGCCTAACATGATTCTGTTTCAGGGGGGCAAACTGGTGTCAGTGCCCCAGGGTGATAGTAATGTGCCTTAAGGCTGGAAGCACCAGCCATAAAACAGAAGAAAGATGAGACAGAAGTCTGTTCTGATCCACTGTAGAAACATGGTACTGTTTCTGTCCTGTTCATTATTTCAGAGCACCTTCAGCTAATTACTGCTGAAATGTCAGATTTATTTCCTTTCTAATATCAATATTGATTCTGTGTTGCATGGCTGCAGTAGTCAAATAATCAAGTTACAACTCAAAACTGTACTTTGATTCAGATTCATTTAGTGTTACCAATCAATTAATACTGAATCAAATCACAATTAATCGATTCAGAACCTTATGAATCAAAATTGAATCAATTAAGGAAATTGGCCATGATCCCCAGCCCCATTATTCATACACAAAATAAACACTGAGTTGACATCTGCAGAAACAACTGACTTTTCGCCCTGGGAGACCGCTTTTATTGGACCAAAAGTAGGTTGGGTTGTAGGTATAGACCATACCCCTACGCTCCCTTTTTTATCATATTTTGAACATTAATCTAGTCACGTCAGAAACCCTCCTTTTTAGCTAGTCTCCGATAGGGTAAGGTCTTTTTGGTGAGTGTCAGGATTGGTCAAAACATATACATACGCAACTAATTCACAGTATTTAATTATCATATATAAATATGTAACTTTTTCCCGGAAAAAGTAAAGTACTTCACAGAATGTTAAAAAATTTCCACTCCTGTACTTTTGTACACCATGTTTTCCGTAACTGTCCATGAGCTCACATGTTCTTTCTGCCTGCCCCATTTTGTAACTTTGCATAAATTCATGTGTTCTGTTGATGGCTACATGTGTTCGTTCTTTTGTGGGTCTGCCCGGAAAAAAAAAGTCAACTACTCTGTTACAACCATCACATTACACTGAAATTTAACCTCTGGTATGCAAATGAATACTTTGAATATAAAATGAATGCTTTTGAATATAAAATAAATTCTTTTGAATATAAAATGAATACTTTTGAATATAAAATGAATTCTTTTGAATATAAAATGAATGCTTTTGAATATAAAATGAATGCTTTTGAATATAAAATGAATGCTTTTGAATATAAAATGAATGCTTTTGAATATAAAATGAATGCTTTTGAATATAAAATGAATGCTTTTGAATATAAATGAATGCTTTTGAATATAAAATGAATGCTTTTGAATATAAAATGAATACTTTTGATTAAAATACTGGTTTCTAATTCTTTGATCGAAATACTGATACTTTGATTAAAATACTGATTTCTGACACCACACATACTGAGTTTGACCTTAACAGCAGGAATATACTGCTTATTTAGATGGTTCAACGCACAGGCCCAATGGGAAACTTTTACATTTTTTATTTTAAAGCATTTGTAATGACTGTTGTGACAATTAACCCATAAAGACCCAGTCCTACTTTTATGCCAGTTCTCAAATGCATTTTTGTCTTTATTTTAACCTTTCTTAAGTGATTTATCACCATTTAGTCTAATATTATGATCTTTATGCTCTGCTTTTTTTGTGATAATCATGTATTTTCCTGTATTTCATGTAGATGTTCATAAAAGCTCAAGTAAAGTTGAGGGTTATATCAAAAACTGAAGAGAAAAAATGACTTTTTCAACAAAATATCTTATTAACTGAACATAAACCCAGTGTGTCCATCCACTGTCATTGATCCAACTCCATGGGTTTTACTGGGGAATCAATGTTGTAGAAGATGACGGTGTTTCCACAGTAACTACGGAGCCTCTGAAGATCCAAATATGGTCATATCTGATGACCATGAAAAGATGAAGAACTGTATCTTACACCAATTATTGACATGGATTGATAGGATTAATGTAGTGGATCAACAAGAATTAAACAGTTTAGATCAGTAGATGGTTTAGGTTAAAGGAGGACGTTTGGGTCTGTAAGGGTTAAAGGTGGACGTTTGGGTCTTTAAGGGTTAAAGGTGGACGTTTGGGTCTTTAAGGGTTAAAGGTGGACGTTTGGGTGTTGGGGGGGGGCAGCCTAGGCATGGCCCCCTAAGGTCCAGTGCTTTGTCTTAGTGGTGGAGATGGGAGGAGGGCAGACCAAACAGGAGGTACTGGAGTAATGGAGTATGGAGGAGATGGATGTGTGAGTGAGGACGTCAGCTGCATCCAAACTGCCACGTTTTCAGGCTTTTTTTTGCTTATACCTCGTAGCATCTTAATACAGTATATGAGTGAGGATAGTGAGGTGTTTACTACAGCATCAACTCTAGTATTGATGGAACAATGAAAAAATGACCCAAGACAATGGAGAACTTCTGTCTTCCAGAGACCTTTTGTTGTTGAGACGAACTGATGCCCCCTCTAATACAGAAAGAAAACACATGAAGACAGGGTTTACCAGGAGAATACATGATATTAACAGAGCACTTGGAGGTACCAGGTGACAGAAACACACTCTATCTACTGTCCAGGGTTCCAAAACCAGCCT
>NC_043975.1:44930539-44931047 GCF_902148855.1 Sphaeramia orbicularis
TGCCCCCCCAACACCCAAACGTCCACCTTTAACCCTTAAAGACCCAAACGTCCACCTTTAACCCTTACAGACCCAAACGTCCTCCTTTAACCTAAACCATCTACTGATCTAAACTGTTTAATTCTTGTTGATCCACTACATTAATCCATTCCATCATCATCCACCATCCATCATTAATTATGTCAATAATTGGTGTAAGATACAGTCTTCATCTTTTCATGGTCATCAGATATGACCTATTTGGATCTTCAGAGGCTCCGTAGTTACTGTGGAAACACCGTCATCTTCTACAACATTGATTCCCAGTAAAACCCATGGAGTTGGATCAATGACAGTGGATGGACACACTGGGTTTATGTTCAGTTAATAAGATATTTTGTTGAAAAAGTCATTTTTTCTCTTCAGTTTTTGATATAACCCTCAACTTTACTTGAGCTTTTATGAACATCTACATGAAATACAGGAAAATACATGATTATCACAAAAAAAGCAGAGCATAAAGATCATA